>NC_137899.1:63784645-64064739 GCF_963455335.1 Martes martes | reverse complement strand
GAACACCATAATGATTAAATATTTGTATTTGCATATTTGTGAGTGATGTAGTATTTATTCTGGATACAAGGAACTGAGCGAAAGCTATATCAACATGGATCAACATTTTAGTAACTTTAGCCTTACTGTTATTGCTATGTGCTTGTTTTGGCTCCTCTCTCTTTGTAACTGAATACGCATTTTTGTCAGAAAGAGCCCTTTGATAAGATAAAATCCAAGGAAGAAGTAACATTGAGTTATTTTAAACCAATTCATTCTTTAACAAATATTTTTGGGCACTTACTATATGCTGGACACTTCTGGGAACAGAGGAAGCAGAAATGGATGAATGGACTAGGGTAAAGTTATTGGGGTTGACCACAGAGGGCTGTGCTTTTCTCAAAACCTCCCTTGAGATGTCTCACTTTTCATCACCACTACTGCAAGATGTTTTTCAAAGTATTCTTTCCAACAATCTACGGGACTTGTTATGAGAGGAGTTCTGGGAACACATTTTTCTGTTTTGCATCACATTTCCCTTGATGTTTTAGTGTTTCTTCTAGATTGGCATGTTGGGAAGCAATACTCAAGAACTTTAATCTGTTGTGAACTCCTTCTTCTTCTTCTTCTCCTCCTCCATCCCTCCCCTCCTTCCCCCTTCCTCTTCCCTTCCCCCTCCTCCTCCCCCTTTCCTCCACCTTCCCCTCCTCATTCCCCTCCTCCTCCCCCTACTCTCTATCCCCCTCCTCCTCCCCTCTCCCCCTCCCCCTTCTTCTTCTTCATCTCCTCCTCCTCCTCCTCCTCCTTCTTCTGACTTTAGGTCTCTGTATTAAGGTCTGCTGAATGGTTTTATTTAGGAGTAAAGCATAATGAATTTTGCAGTTTAGAGGTTCCCTCTCATCAGAGTGGGGAATGAAGTCCTTGCCTCTCTTCTTGTCTTCTTTTCTTTCCTCAATCTCTTTAAGCTCTTGCACTTTTTTCTCTAACCTCTTTGTTGGGACTGCTCTTGTCTGGGTTTTCACTGATTCCCGTGTTGCCAAATGTAATTGCTACTTCTTTGCCTTCATCTCACTTTGTCCATGCTACTATGCTGCAGAGTTAATAATTTCCATCTCAAAACACCTTTACTCTTGGCTCATGTGATCACCACATACGTCTGTGTTTTTATACCTCATTGGCCATTTTTTCCTCAGTTACATCTACTGGCTCTCCATCCTGTACTTGACATCTCCATTTTAGGGAATCCTGTAGCTTGGTCTTCATCTTCTTCTCTGTCCTTACCTTAGGTGATTTTATCTATCCCAGGTCTTTGTCTTTTAACACTTAGACTATGATGGATCTAGATGTGGTTTTCTTGAGTGTGTTATTCCTGGATCTGTAAATTTTTCTGCCTGCACTGTTGTGTAAGTACTGGGCACTAATCGATTTTGCCACTGGAGCTCTTTAATTTGTAAATTTTTGTCTTTTAATAAATTTGGGAATTTCTGGCCACTTTTTCTATTATTTTCTTCCAGCCCAATTTCTTTCTGTTCTCCTGGGACTTCAACTACCTTTATGGGAGACTTTTGAAATTTCCCACAAGTCCCCAAGGCTCTTTTAATTTTTTCAGTATTTTTGCTGTTTTTACTCTAGATGATTTCTATGAAATCTGTCTTCAGATTCATTGAACTTCTTTGTCTGTTTCCCCCTACTATAAGCTCCCTGAAGTTAGGGTCCTGTCTGTCTTGTTCCCTGCTTTCTCCACTGTCTACAACATTGCCTGGAAGTGCTAAATATAGAATTGTTGAATGAATGAAGGAAAGAATGTGAAACCACTTGGAAGGTAATGTCTGTGGTTTAGAGACTAGGAGAAGCTGAACTTGGGCAATGGCAATTAGAAGGAAGAGAGGACAGACCCAGGAAGATACCTTATCATGAGTCATATTATCAGATCAGTTTGAAATTCAATATAAGTAAATTATCCCAAGGCAGAGAGTGAGTGAATTAGGCCTAAAAGCCTTATTGACTCTAATGAGATGGATTCATTAGGCCTCCTGAGGGTCACTAATGCATTAATGGGAGCCCAAGGCTCAACTCTGGTGTACAAGTGACCAAGCATACCTTAAGGATTTAAAATATTCATTTCATCCATCCAACGAATCAGTCAACCAACCAACAAATTATTATCCTTACTGAGAATTGGGTCTTGGGCCATATCCTAGAGATACAGAAGTGATTACTTTATGTTACTTTATGTTGGGAGACTAGTAGTGTCAGACATTCAGAACAATCAGTGCCATCTAGCATGATGAAATGCTCTAATAAGGGGGTTGTGCCAGGGGCTCTCACTCTGAGCATGAATATAAAAGATTCAGCAGATTTGAAAGGAGATGCTTGAGTTGTGACATTTTTTTTTAAGATTTTATTTATTTATTTGACAGATAGAGATCACAAGTAGACAGAGAGGCAGGCAGAGAGAGAGAGAGAGAGGAGGAAGCAGGCTCCCCACTGAGCAGAGAGCCCAATGCGGGGCTCAATCCCGTTACCTGGAATCTTGACCCAAGCCAAAGGCAGAGGCTTTACCCACTGAGCCACCCAGGTGCCCCGAGTTGTGACATTTGAAGGACAAGTGAAAGCCTTTCAGACACCAAGGGGAAGGCTTATGGGGAAATTTACAAGGGGTTCATAACCTGTGGGAAAATTCCAGCACCCTCTGGTGACATGTAGCAGCCTTGATCCACCTGGATTTATCCTGACCTCCTCAACTTCAAGAGACTAAACGTGAAACGGGACTTAGATGCCCAATAAAAGTTAGCCATAGTAATGTTACTCACCATTGTTAGTGTAACGGTGACTGGGAAGAGCATGAGTTCAGAAGATGCTTTTGAAGACGCGAGAATGATTCATTAATGTCATTTTTTTTCTTTTGATCAATCACTACCTTGATAAAGAGAAGCTTGAGAGCAATTATCTATTATATTTAAAAAAACTGAAAACAATTTGTTTTCCTGTTACAAAACTGTTATGTTCCAATTTTATTAATAAACTGAACTGAATCTGGGGGTTCCTGGCTGGGTCAGTTGGAAGAACATATGATTCTTGATTTTGGGGTTGTGAGTTCAAGCCCCATGTTGGGTGTAGAGATTATTAAAAAAACCCAAATAAACTTAAAAAAATACACTGAATTTGGTAAGCAAATAAGTATATATGAATATATTGAAATTAGCATAATAATCAAAAAGAAGAAAATTCAAAAGTGTAATTCTAATACCCAGCTATAATCATTGCAGTATCTTTTATATCTTTTTACTGTTGCTATATGTTTTTCTCAAAAACAAACAATTTTATAATTTTAAATTATAATTTAAACTATAATTAAATTAATTATAATTATAAATTTATAATTTGATTTAAGTGATAATTATAAAGCAAGTCATAATTTGCTTCCTGCATGAATAGTGTATTAGGAACATCTGGAACATTTTTCCATGTCAGTAAATGTGCATCTTCAGTAGACTGTTCTCAACCATTTTTTAACTCCAACACAACTGAGAGATTAACTACAGTCTTGATAGTGATATTCAGTGTCAACTTTTTTTTAAGGGGTCAAGAAATAGGATGGAGAGGAAGGAACAAAGATGGCCAGTTATGTTAAAAAAAAAAATCATGTGACAAATACTAATATGCTACATCACTTTTAATGATTGTGTGATTTACAATGTTTTAAAAACAAGTCCCCATGTGTTGGTCATTTAGGTTATTTCTCATTTTTAACCACAATGTTTAATATTGATAAACATTTTTTTATGTCAGACTTCTCCCCACATCTAATTATTTCCTAAAAATAAATTTCTAGATGTAGAATTACTTTACCAAAGAGCTTTTCCTGAATTAGTCGTATATTGACTTTAGGCCATTGGCATATTTTTCTCATTAGTATTATACAAGTTGATATTATTGTTATAACAGTTTAAGAGATTGTCTGTGTTCTACTATTTAAGCCAAGAGCATTAAAAAAATCAATGCCAATTTGATAGTACAGAAATATTATCTTTGTTTCATTTACATTTTAAAACTAAATAATGAAGTTGAACTTTTTTTTTTAAGATTTACTTATTTTATTTGAGAGAGAGAGAGACAGTAACAGCATGAGTAGGGGGAGGGGCAGAGGGAGAGAATCCCAAGTTTACTCCCAGCTGAGAGTGGAGCCTCACATGGGGTGGGATCCCACCATACATTAGATCATGACCTGAGCCAAAATCAAGAGTCAGAGGCTCAACCGACTGAGCCACCCAGGTTCCCCAACACTTTTATAATCTTATAGACCATTTGAATTTCTTCTTTGTGTATGTATCTGTCTCTTGATATATATATTTATCTTACTGAATTAGTACACATTACTACATTATTCTATTTGTATCTCATTTCTCCATTATATGGTGTATACTTTTAATTTTACGTCATGTGTTGACACATGACAATTCTTGCAAGGTGAGGTTTCTCAATCCTTTATTTTTCATGCTTAGAAAAAGAAATTTTCTGGGGCGCCTGGGTGGCTCAGTGGGTTAAAGCCTCTGCCTTCGGCTCAGGTCATGATCCCAGGGTCCTGGGATTCAGCCCCCACATTGGGCTTTCTGCTCGGCAGGGAGCCTGCTTCTCTCTCTCTCTCTCTGCCTACTTGTGATCTCTCTCTCTCTGTGTCAAATAAATAAATAAAATCTTAAAAAAAAAAAGAAAAAGAAATTTTCTGAATAAAATTTCGAGATAAAATTTCTACTTTCATATTATGTAAGCAGTTCCTTAAACTGTAATTTAGCATTCATATGGCTTCATTTTTTAAAAAAGATTTATTTATTTTGAGAGAGGGAGAGAGAAAACAGGTGAGTGGGGGGAGGGGCAGAGGAAGAGAGAGAGAATCTCCCCATTGAGCACGGAGCCTTATGCGTAGCTCTGTCCCAGGACCCTGAGATCATGACCTGAGCCAAAATTGAGTTGGATGCTTAACTGACTGAGACACGCAAGTGCCCTTCATGTGGCTTCATTTTCAAAATTTATATCTTTAATACACTCATGTCTACTTTGGTGTCTTGCATAAGATCCTCACTAATTTTTTTTTAAACAAATTGCTATATAGCTAACAGAATACCAACTCTTAAAATTCTATCTCCTAAAGGAAAAAAAAAAAAAGGAAAAAGAGACATGGTGCCACCTGTGCCTTGCTCGCCTGGGGTAGACAATCAAACCAGATGCTACAGACTCTGGCTGGGGTGAACCTGGCGGGCCATTTGGTGCAGGGCAGCATGGTCTCCCCTCCATGGCCATGAAGGGGTGAACAGCAGTAGCAGGAAGCAGGACATGGGTGACATCCTCTACCAGATCATGACCACCACCGACCAGAACTTGGATGAGGCACAAGCAAGGAAACATGTCCCGAACAGTCACAGAATGAAACCCTCGCTCTTCAGCATCCTCTGTGAGATTAGAGAAAACAGGTCTCAGCATCAGAGGAGCCCAGGAGGAGGGCCCCCGATCCCCAGCTAATGAGACTGGATGATACGCTTTCGGCAGAAGGGGTTTCGGGTCCTGAGAAAGGTAGAGTATCAGCAGCAGCAGCTGCAGCTGGGACTCTCTGGAGGTTCTTCCGGTAACTCTGTTGAACACGCAGGTTACAGAACCAAGCTGACCCAGATCAGACCAGTCTATCACAGAGAACTGCAGAAATATGAACAAGTCAGCAGTCACCATTCTCATAGTCTTGCCCAAACCCTCTATTTCTCTTCTATTAGGCTGCACTAACCACTTCTGAGGGCTGTGAGGAGTAGGTATTAAAGCAAAGAGCAAAATAAATAAGGTCAATGCAAAACTCTCCATCCCCCCAAAATAAATTTCTATCTCTATCAATGTTAAATGCCATCTTTTCATGTGCTAAATTCTGAAGTCTGCTTCAGTTCTTTTTTTTTTTTTTTTTTAAGATTTTATTTATTCATGAGAGAGAGAGAGCGGGTGCATGCGGGAGCACAAGCAGGGGAAGGGACAGAGGGAGGGAGAGAAGCAGGCTCCCCAAAGAGTGTGGAGCACAACCTGGGGCTCCATCCCAGGACCCTGGGATCATGACCTGAGCTGAAGGCAGCCACTTTACTGATTGAGCTATCCAGGCACTCCTACTTCACTTCTTTTTTGATTTCCAATTCTAGTCCATTAATCTGGCTCATTTTTTTTTTTTTTGCATTAGCATCATATTGTTCTATTTACTGTAGCTTTATTTTTAATTTTTAATTTTTTAAGATTTTATTTATTTATTTGACAGACAGAGATCACAAGCAGGCAGAGAGAGAGGAGGAAGCAGGCTCCCTGCTGAGCAGAGAGCCCGATGCAGGGCTCATCCCAGGACCCTGGGATCATGACCTGAGCCGAAGGCAGAGGCTTTAACCCATTGAACCACACAGGCACCCTTTACTATAGCTTTATAGAGTATCTATTATGGTCTGGTTGGGTAAGTTTCCTTTCATTACTATTCTTTTTCCCAGAAACATTTTAATCAATGTATACATTTAATCTTTCAGGAAAAATTTAGAGTCTCTTTGCACATATCCCCCCAATCTTATTGAAATGGCATAAAGTATATACATTATTTTAGGGATAATTTAGATCTTTACAATATTGAATCTTTTAGTTCAGGAATTGGTGTGTTCTCTACTTATTTTAGTCTGCTTTTATGTTCTTCAAGAAGATTTTATCAATTTTTTGATATGGTTCTTGTTATGCTTGTTTCTAGGTATTTTCTATTTATTGTTTTTATTAGAAAACCCCCACCTTCCTTCCATATTATATCATCTTCATTATTCTTGTTGTGTAGGAAAATTATTATTTTTTGTAATGTATTTTGTTACTTTAATGAGTTCTTATTTGTTTTCGTTTGAGTTTTCTTGGTAGATAGTCATGGCATTTGCACATCAACCCAGAAAAGTTTTCTTCTATTATGTCTTTGATTTTTACTCTTGTTTCATTGCTTCTACTCTTTCTTTAGGGACTTCTATTATATTAAAGCATGTTCTCAGTGTTTTTCTTTGCATTCTGAGGAGCTCTTAAGTTGGTTTCAATTCCTGCACCAGTTAGGGTTTTCCAGAGGTACAGAATGAATATAATATATGTATAGATAGAGATTTATTGTAAGAAATTGGTTCATGTGATTATGGAGGCTAATAAGTCCTAAGATCTGTAGTTGGCAAGTTGGTGACCCCAGAGAGTCGATGGTGTAGTTCCAGTCAAAATGCCAGCAGGCTTAAGATCCAGAAGAGCACTTTGAATCTGAGGGCAGAAAAGAACCCATGTCCCAGCTTAAGACGGTCAGGTGGAGGGAGTTCCCTCTTACTCTTGGGACACTCGATTTTAGGCTGTTATGGAAACTGGAACCTTTCCCATTACATTGTTGCTTTTCTAAGACCCCTCTGGCAGCTCCCAGTAAGAGTCTTAAATGAAGCAAATCTGGAGATATGTTTAAGACTTTGCCTTAACCTGGGGCTTTTCAATGTCATTCTGTATGTTTCTAGCTGACAGTTTTGGCTTAGCAGCTTGAGTGTTCGCAGTCTCCCTTTATTTCTTCCAGTTGCCTGAGAATCCTCTTGAGCTTTCCGTAGACTTGGAATTTTAGTATAAACAGAGTATGCCCAAGTATATGTATGAATCAGTGTAGAAAGCAGGGATTCAGTGAGAAAGGGACAGAGGAGAAAATAAAAACTCATTTTCAGCTTGCCGTTGAGACTGACACCTTTTAGCTCCCCAGTCTACATGTTTTGGATACCCTCTCATATATTATCTGGCTTGGCATTTTGTGCTACTCTCTATCCTGGAGGAATCCTTCTAGAAGGAGTTCTGGGTAGGATCCAAAGTTAGTCATATCACCATAGCATCACAAATAGCATATAGCAACTGCAAAATGTTTTGACCTAGAGATATAAGAAATGTCATATTTTGTTTTATTTTTCTACATGAAATCAACCCTGAATCTAAACCCAACTGGCTATGGTTGGTGTTCTAATGTTCATTTTTATTGGGGTTTTCTTCTGTATGGGATCATGCAAGGATCTCTGTAGTGATGTGTGTTTTGGGAAATGAAGGAAGGACTTAACCTTAAGTCCATGGTGGTCACCATCATTGGTATCCTTCCCTTTGTGCCTACATGCTCCAGTTGAGACCTGCTCCTTTATGTCTGTCAGGCTTTGATTTTATACTTGTCTGTGGTGATGCCACCAAGATCCCTCCTTACAGACATGACCATGATGCTATGCAGTCTCCCAGTTCTTCTTTACTTACCCCTTACTTACTCATACACACTCACATAACATCTCAGGTTCTAGAAATCTAACCCTCAGGAATAAGACAAGTCTCTCTTCCTCTTGTTGCACCAGTGTCCATCTGTCCTCTGCTTAGAAAACTCTCCTAAATCATTGTCTTTCCCTGAAAGTAACAGAAACTAGCCCTCAAGAACATAGAGACCAGCTCCCTCTTGGGAGGGGAAGGGGCGAATAGACTTAAATTTTTGGCTAATGAGTTCACAACAACATCCTACCCCCAAATTAAAAGCACGGTACCAATTTAACTTCTCAATAATTCATTGTATTCCAGAATTTCTGTAGTCATTTAGGAGAAAAAGATGAGCAGTGGATTTTGAACACTTTTGACCACAACCTACTATAAGAAATATACTTCTGGCCACACTGGTCAAGAAAATATGAGAGAAGACAAGTGAGCAATATTAGGAATGGAGGGGACGTCATATTGATCCTGGAACACACATGTGTATATGTGTCCCCATGTGTGTGCCCACATATGTGATAAACTGACCAACTGTTAAAAGTTTGAAAGGCTTGAAGACACAAAGAGTTGAAAGAGTATTATATTGGAGTTGAAAGCTTAGGTTCTACTTATAGCTCTGGTAATAATTTTGAGCTCATCTCTCAACTGCAATGGACCTCAGCTTTACTGTGTACAAAAGAGTAAATCAACCTGTACCAGAGGCCCCGAGGCCTCAAAGAGATCATGGACACAGAATCCTAATACAAATTATAAAGTCCCATTTACATATGAGATCGTTTTCCTTAGTTATTATTATTAGTGAAGTTTGGTCAAATAGCTTTTGTTCAAATAATGTGGAAAGCCTAGCCAGCCAATTTGCTTGAGATTAATATTTTTTTTTCTTGACCATTAAAACAAAATCTGTCTGAGGGGTTGGACAGAAAGAAAAATTATCATGTCAAGAGAGGTAGAAATTTCAAGGATGTTTTCCCTCTGATGGGCTTCCAGATGCATACTGAGCAAGAGTTTGATTTCTACATCTGCATACTCCCAGGAACAGAGAGGCAGAGCTTTTCACTTGCATAGTTGAGTAATAATTTGCAAATAAAAATGCTTTTCCCCATATGGTCGAGGAAGTCACAGTGAGATGAGGAGTGTTAGCACTCCCCTCTAATGGCTTAGCTTATTGCCATGAAATGGGCTATAGGGTGCTGTTGATGAACTTGTCCGGAGATGTGACTGAAGCTTTGTAAAGAACTAACTATATGTTTGTAAGGAGCACAAGTTTTATAATTCCATGGTTTTGTAGTCCAAAGCAATAGCAAAAGAGGACACAAATCACCTAATGGGGATTATGGAGTGAAAGGTTTCAGACCAACCTCTCTTATTCTGGTTTCCTCTCACTCTCTAGTTCACTGCTTCCTCAGCTCCTGGCTCCCTCAGCTCCAAGGTGACTGCACCTTCTGTGTTTCCCAGGGCTCATCATCACTCTCACCCCAGGTGGTGGAATCCGGAGAGGAAAGTACAGGTGGCAGAAAAACTCTGGCACCTTCTCCTTTGCTGTTTTACATATATATGTGCCTATTATGAGCAGCCCCCCTGCCATTTGGGGAGGTCATTAAGGTGTTTACTTCGAATAAATCTGAAAAACCCCTGCCTGCTTGGTTATTATGATGCATCAGCTTTAATCAGAAGCAGCAAGGGCACACTACTCACATCCCTTGGGAATAGCAGGTGTATTATCTTATGGGGTTTGCTGAGCACATTAGGAGTGTCCTTTGGCAATGTGGTAGGTATAGCTCTGTAGTAGGAGAGAGAGCCATACATCAAATCTTCTACAAACTGAATAGTGTATGAGGAGTGGCTAGCAAACCTAGGTGCAGAAATAAAAGGAGGAATGGATTGATTAAGGTAATGTTATCAGAACATCACCTCAGGTTTCAAAATACCCTTTAGTTCCTCCCCAGAGATATGTCACATTTAAGGACAAAGCTTTCTTGACTCACACTTCTGTAATGTTTTAGGGATTTTAAGGGCTTGGCGTAAGAATCTGCTTCTAGAACACCCTCATTCTCTCGTTTTAATACTCCAATCTCGTTTTAATACTTTTTGCACTATTACTTGAGCAGTATCCATGTGTCTATGCCATTTTGTCCCCACCATATTGGTTCCTCAGTCATGTGTGGCTTTGCAAGATGGGCTTCTGACAAGTCACAGCTTTCCACTGTGCAAAACCTTCTGGGAGGTGTAGGTCTTTCCTCTGATGGCTATTTTTTACAGAATCTGCCCATGCACTTTTCATCCTTTTTCTCTTCAGAGAGTTGGGGACAAGGAAGAATCTAAGGGGCAAAGGAATTGGAGAAATATGGTAAAGTAATTTACATTTATAATTGTATCCTATAATGATTAAGTTATCACACTGTTGTTGACTGACCATTTGGCACATTGCCTAGACTCATTTTTTTTTTTTTGGCTTATCTTCCTTTATTAGGAATATTTAGCCCCACAGAGTGCAAATCTTGGTTATGACTTTTTGTAGAAATTAACACTTCAAAGACAACTGGTGGCCAGTCTCATTTCTGAATATAGACACAAAATTTCTAAAAACATTATCAAATTGAATCTTGCAGCATCATGACCAAGTAAAGTCTATGCCAGATAAATTGATTTCAAAAGGCAACATCCATTTCTTTTTTTCCCCTAAGTTATTTTACTTTATTGTGTAAGAACACTTAACATGAGATCTACCTTCTTAGCAGATTTTTAAGTGTAATGTTGGCAGTGTCCATTTCTGACTAAATCTCTTACAAAAATAGAAATAGAAGGACAAGTTATTTTTAGGACATAAAAAATGGTAACAAGGGAGGTTTTTCTCTATTGGAAAGATGTATTATGAAGCTATAATGATTAAACCACTGTGTACAGATTTGAGTATAGATAAAAGTAGATGAAGAAAATAGAGTAAAAAGTCCAGAAATGGACCCATGTCTATATAAGAGTTGTTTATGTAGTAAAGAAGGCTTCTAATTGGTGGGTAAAGGACGGCTAATTCAATAAAATGTGTTAGGACCATTGGTGAAACATTTGTTAAAAATGAAGTTGGATCACTTATGTCATTCATACAATAAGCTTTAGAAGGAAAGAAAATGTGAAAAGAAGAACAAGAGGAAAGAAGAGGTTGAAGAAGCATGAGGAGGAGGAGGTAGAGGAAAATAACGTGGAAGTAGGAGAAAAAATCATTTTGGAGATGAGGAAGGCTGAGTGGGGGGCTTTCCAGCAGCCTGCAGTGAGTATCTGGAATTGGGGGAAAACCCATGAGAAGACACATAACCTCCTTGAGGGAAACACGATCTTCAATATGGAGATTCCTTTATGATTCCCAGGGTGTTAAGAAAGTTTAGGTTCTGACAACTCCTCTTTCGGCAACAGAGAATTACATGTTTTTTGATTGAAGGATAATATTGTAGCCATGAATGAGTTCAAGCAGTATTGGGTGAAGATACCAAAATGAGGTTAGGAGAACATCAAGGAAATCCAGTTTTTTTCACTTTCCTGTGGAATTTTCCTGTAAAATGGGCAGGCAGGTAATTTCTATGAATTTATTACAAGATCTTGTTTTGTCTACCTTTCTCTCACCCTTACCATTCCTGTACTGACCAGCCCTGACAAGAGTGTGGGCACCGCAACCCCCCCCCCCCCACCAAGTTGTCTGTCATTGTTCTTGTCTTCTTAGCTCTGGACTCTTTCCTGCAGTTCTGGCTGCTGTCTGATTGTAGTCCAAAGGTCTCCTGATCTGAACCTGAGTTTCCCTGACAGACTTGGACTTGTTGGGTTCATGGGTCCCAACACATCTGTGGCTCCAGAAGAACCCAACTCCCAACCATGGTGCCACAATCTCAGGCTAATTGGTTGTGACCAAGCTGTCCTTCCCTGCCACGTCATTCCACCTCTATGCCTTGCACCATATTGTATGGTGGTGGTGAGTTTCCAACAAATTTAAGACAACCGGCACCTCACACTCATACAGTTGTGTGTCTTTAAAATGTTATGAGGGTGCTGATAATTTTTAGAAGATTTCAGGATATATACTCAAACCTACTATCTTTGGTATCTCAGTAACATCCTTACTGTCACTTCACACCTGCCCCTCTGCTTCAAGCTTAAAAATCTAGGGACTTTGCACTAGTGATGTATAATTTTAGTACTTTCTGGTTTCATTTGCTTACACTTTTCAGATTTTTAAGAGATTTCATCCTTTTGAGTCTGTTCTTGAGTTTGCTGTGGGACAGAGAAGGAATGGGAAGAGTCCCTTACTCTCAGAAGCCTTGTCCTACCATCTGGTTACAAACCCCATTTCCCACTGTGGTGTGTATGAAAGGCCTCACTACGAGTGTAATTTGTGTCAGTCCACTGCCTCCCAACAGCACCCTCCAGCTTTGTTTGCTTAAATGAGAGTACGTTCAACGTGAGATGTTTTATTTCCAGCAAATGTGTAGTTGTGCTTCAGGCCACTCTGGAGTTTTGAAATTTCTCTGGGGATTTTAAGGAGATTTTTAGTTTCCTCTCAGGCAAAGTCATCTTCTAATAAGCTCAGTTGTTGCTTTCCCCACCTGTTCCTGAGAACTTAAAATGCAATAGTTTGGAAAATGCCACCCATCTATGGGGTTTTGTCAGATGGCAGTCTCTGAGAGGCTGCTGAGTTGGTGGCAGTGGCACCATCTTGAGGGACGGTGATTCATCAGCATCACTGTTACAGTGGTGTATAGATTGAGTGTCATCTCTCCCTTTAAATTAGGCAGAGAGAGAGGGAAAGGGTGGAAAGGGGAAGAGATGATGGAAAAGGCCAGTAGAGTGGGACTTGGGGGCTGAGCATGTAGCTGCCATCTTCTTTTGGTTAACCAAGGGAAAGACCCACTTTTCCTCAGATCTCATGGTTTCTTCACACAAGGAAGCAGGATTTTGTAATGAAAACAGTGGTGATATATGTATCATCCTATGTGCTAATCATTGTCCCAAAATCTGGATAATAGATTTCATTTAGTAGAAAGTTCCTGGGCTTCAAAGATAGACACACCTGGATTTATCATTTGTGTGTTGTAGTCCTGGGTAAGCTACTTTTCTAAACCTCAGTTTCTTTACATATAACCTGACCCTGAGGGTAGTGAGAGAGCCTGCTGTAACAATGGCCCATGAGAGTCCCTTCATGGCAATTTTGTTTTATGATCCTTCATCGATTTCTCTTGATTTGGGTTTGGCACAGCTCATCTCAGCCCCAAACTTGGCTTCTTCATGCACTTCAAAATTACACTTCCCTTCTTTACACCTGATCTAAACATACTACTCTCCTTTCATGTAATGGTTTAGGGTTTGGCTGTCCCCCCATCCAGTGCACATTCACATGTCTATCTTAAAATGCAGAGCCTTACAGAGGGCAATGATCATCTCTCTGCCACTTCCTCTCTGCAGGGACAGGCTATGGCCAGGCAGAGTTCAGTGGATAATGAATATACTTTGACAATTCTCTCAAAGCTTAATGGATGTAGTGAGTGAACATGCAGGCATACTTTCCCAGTTGGAACTGGCTCTCTGGTGGTTGCCTCAAGAATTGTGCTGAGCATTGCATAATGTATAGAATTATGAAATCAGTTTGTTGTGCACCAGAAACTACTATAACATTGCATGTCAACTATACTTTAAACAACAACAACAACAACAACAACAACAACAACAGTATAATCTGCCCCCACCCCCGGCAAAGCCAGTTCAGGCATATGTATGAATATATTGGGAAGAACATGTGTTCCCATGGCGGTGAATTTACATTCTTGATATTTATTTATTCAGAATGTTGCATGTACCAGGCATTGTTCTAGGCACTGGGCATATAGCAGTGAACAAAACAGACAAAAGTCCCTGGTCATATTTGGCTCATATATACCCCTATAGCTAGTAGTAAATAAGTAACACATAGAGTGTGTCACAGGAAGATGAGCTATAGAAAAGTCATGTCGGAAAAGGGAATGGGTGGAGAGTGCCGGAGTGAATTGAGGGGTCCTGATTTCAATTAAGGCCTCCCTGAGAAGGCAACTTTGAGCAGAGTCCTGAAGAGGTGAGGAAGTGAGTCCTACAGACGCCCGAGAGGGAATTTCAGGCCAAGGGAAGGGCAACTGCAAAGTCCTAGAAGAGCGAGTTGGTTGAGGAACATCAAGGAGGATGAAGGGGTAGAGCAGAGTGAGGAGGGGAGGGGGAGGGAGGGGACGGCACATGAGGTCACATGTGGGGCCTTTGTAGGCCATTGTAAGACTTCACCTTTTACTCAGTGAGAGATGCGGGCCACTGGGTGGTTTTGAGCAGGGGAGAGTCATGATTGAACTTCTATTCTAAAAGGATTACTTTGACACCTCTTCTGAAGAGAGACTGAGGAGGGAATGAAAGCAGAAGCAGGGAAACTAGAGAAGACTGATCATTAGAGTCAGGGTGAGAGGTGGTGTATAGAGGCAGTGGAGATGTAAGATGTGGTCAAGTTCTGGGTTTATTTTCAAGGTAGAGCTAATGAGATCTATGTATGTGCAGTGAGAGAAGGCAGAGATGTCAAAGTGGGAAAGGGCAAGTAGAAACAGTGGCCTGTGGCTCCAGAAGGCAGAAGTGGGGACAAAGAATGTGATAGAGGAGCTGCTTTCAGCTCAGGAATTAAAGAAACAACAACCCAAACCTTACACTCAAAGCTGTCCAGTGAAGAAATGGACTGCCCTTGTGCTGGTGAAGCCTTGGTACCTGCGGGAGTCCCAGCCAAGGCCTGCCATCCTAGAGGGGTACTTGTGCATGGGAGGAGGGGTCAGCAAGCTCCTTCTGTGAAGGGTCAGATGGGAAATATTTTAGGCCTTCTGGGCCATGCAGTTTCCACACAACTACTCAGTTCCACCAGTGTAGCGTGAAAGCCATCATAGATAGTACCTGCGACTGGGTTCCAAAAAAATTTTAGTTACAAAAATAAGTAGCGGGCTGGATTTAGCCCATGGCTGTAGTTTGCTTATCCCTGGACTAGAGGGTCACCAGAGTTCCCTTTCACCTCTACAATTCTGTTATTCCCTAAATAAAAAAAAAAATCTTCATTTCAGGCATATCTAAGTATAGACATTCAAGATCCAAGCTCAGAAAGTATACATTTCATTTAGGGTTTATTAACAAACTCTGTTGACCAAGGTGAGCTCTTTGTTTCAACTTGACAATGCAGTATATTAAAAATGTTCATAGTTCCTTAAGAAATAGAAGCTCATACTATAAAAATCAGAAGACAACCTCAGAAGACTTCATTCTAAGAAGAAAGGACAAATCACTTTTTATCTCACCAAGCAGAGACAGCCGTGGTTAAGATTTACTGAATAGTAAAATACCATATCTATACTATGCACCCTTCCAGACTTCTTCATTTAGGGCAGTGGCTATCAACTGGGAACAGTTTTGATCACCCCTACCAGCTGCATTGGCAGTGTCTGGAGACATTTTGAGTGGTTCCAACCGGGGGGGGGGAGGGTAGCTATTTACACCGAGTGGGTAGAAGCTGGAGGCGTTGTTAAACATTCCTACAGTGCACAGCCTAGTCCCCACAACCATCATCTGGTCCAAAATGTTGATAGTACTGAGGCTGACAAAATTTATTTTTTTAAATTTATATATAGTTGACGCAGTAATTCAACATCTCCATACGTTAGGTTGTGCTCACAAACGTAGCTCCCATCTGTCACCATCAACACTATTACAATACCATTGAGTATATACTCTATGCTGTGACTTATTTCCATGACTTATTCGTTCTGTAACTGGAAGCCTGTATCTCCCATGCCCCTACACCCATTTTACCCATCCCCCACACTCCTTCCTTCTGACAACCATCAATTTGTTCTGTTTCTAGGTCCAGTTCTGCTTTATGTTTGTTTGTTAATTCATTTGTTTTATAACTGTACTTATGTTAAAAAAGAAAAATGGAATCAAAAGTATATACTATTTTGTCATATGTTCTCTGGCAAAGCAATAAGCCTCTATCCATCTGTCCATGTATCTAAACTCTCTGTTGTTATTAAAGCCTGTGTTATCCTTCTCTTCATGTGGAGGTATTGTGATTTTAAAAATCTCTTCCTTATTTTCAGATATTTAGATTATTTCCAGTTTTTTGTTTTTGCTTTTGTGATCACAAACAACAGTATGAAGAGAACTCTTGTACATAAATATTTATGCATTTGGTGAATTTTGTACCCCAATGACATATTGTGCCTACAATAGAGTGGGTACTTGATAAGTGTACCCCAAGGCTGAGCTTCCATGTCTCACTAATTCTTTTGCTCCAACAGTATTTGTGGCCAATTCCCTACATGTTCCTTTGGCCAAGGGGCCTTACTTTACCTCAAGTCCTGGAATGTGGACCAGATGAATCAGAATATATGTGTGCCAGGCATAAGGCTGAACTGAAGAGAAGGCACAAACACTGGAACGGAAGCATATGGTAGCCAGTGGATTGCATTGAATGACTCAGATTCCATCTAAAATCTCCATGCTCTGGCACAACCCACCAGCCTGGTGCTGTGGGCATGGGTTGGTATCTGACAGAGGGGCCAGAGGGGCTGGAGGAGACCTGAGTTGATATCTGACAATGTGGGATGCAGGAAGAAACCATGGCTAGATTTTCTAAATTAGGAACATTTATGCTATTCATCTGATATGCTAATTAGCACAAGGAGGGAGCAAGTTGATATAGGTCTGGAGCCAAATGTTGACCTTTGTCATGGTATTAGGAATATTGTCAAGGCACAATAAATGCTTAGGGAAGGATCGGGGCTGAGGATCTTGCTTTTCTATAATTTTCTTCTGGAATCATGACCTGGACAAACCCTTTGAACCTTCACTATCTCCTGGATTGATCCTCTAATTTTTTTAGCCTTTTCTATTTTTGTTTATGTGTTTTTTTTCTTTTTTACTAAACTCTGTAGAAGAGTCCTTCAGCCTCTATTATGACACATTAATTCAATATTTAATTACTTTTATTGTATCTCTAATTTCCAAGAGTTCTTTCTTTTTCTTTTTTTTTTTAAGATTTTATTTATTTGACAGAGATGACAAGTAGGCAGAGGCAGCAGAGAGAGAGGGGGAAGCAGGCTCCCTGCTGAGCAGAGAGCCCGATGTGGGGCTCGATCCCAGGACCCTGGGATCATGACCTGAGCCGAAGGCAGAGGCTTTAACCCACTGAGCCACCCAGGTGCCCCGAAGAGTTATTTCTTATTTCCTTATCTCACTGAAGGTAAATGTAATCATTTGTTTTGTTTTCTTTTGTAGACAATATGTAGTCGGGTTTTGTGTTTTATTCATTACAATAGTCTCTGTCTTTGAATTGCTGTACTTGTCCCATTCACATTTATTTATTTATTTTTAAAAAAGATTTTATTTGTTTATTTGACAGAGGCGGAGATCACATGTAGGCAGAGAGAGAGAAAAGGGAACAGGCTGCTTGCTGAGCAGAGAGCCGGATGTGGGACTCGATCCCAGGACCCTGGGATCACGACCTGAGCCAAAGGCAGAGGCTTTAACCCACTGGGCCACCCAGACGCCCGCCCCATTCACATTTAAAGTAATTATTGCTATAGTTGGATTAATATCTATCTTACTTACAACTTTTTTCTCTTCCTTGTCCTTATTCCTTGGTTTTTTTTTTTTTTTTTGGTCTTCTAATTTTTTACCTTCTCCAGTTTTAATTGAGCATTTTATATGATTGCATTTCCTCTTGTCTCAGTGTATCAACTTTATTTCTTTCAAAATTTTTTGTTTGTGGTTGCTCTAGAGTTTGCAATATGCATTTGCAATTAATTCAAGTCCACTTTTAAATGACACTGTGCTCATCACATCATCTTATAACAAAGAATTCCCAATTCTTTCCTCCCATTCTTTATAACATCACTGTCATTTATTTTACTTAGCCAGAAGCTATAATTATCAAGTACATGATTACCATTATTATTTTGTACAAATTGTTATCTGTTAAATAAATCTAAAAAAAAAGAAAAAATATTTTATTTTAGCTCCATTTATTCCTTCTCCACTGTATTATTTTTTAACTTATGTGCTTCCAGGTTTCTGACCCGTCATTTTTCTTCTCTCTGAAGAATGTCTTTTAACATTTCTTACATGGTAGGTCTATTGGTGACAAATTTTCTCAATTATCATTTGTTTCAGAAAGTCTATTTCTCCTTTATTTTTGAAGAATAATGTTGCTGGATATAGAATTCTATGTTGCTTTTTTTTTTTTTTTTTTTGGTTTGGTTTTTCATTTAGCACTTTAAATGTTTCACTCCAGATTCTTGCTTTACCTGGTCTCTGAAGAGAAGTCCAGTGTACTTCTTTTTTGTTGTTTTTCTGTAGGTAGGTGAGATACCCCTCCCTTGGTTTCTTTCAAGATTTCCTCTTTGTCTTTGATTTTCTGAGTTCGATTATGATAAGTGTAGATTTTGGGTATTTATACTATTAAGTGTTTTTTGAGCTTCCTGGATTTGTGGTTTGGTGTTTATTGTTAATTTTGGAAAATTTTCAACCATTATTACTTCACATATTTTTGTTTCTTTCTTTTCTTTCTGATATTTTCCTTATGTATATGTTAGACCCTTTGTATTTGTCCCACAGTTCTTTGATATTCTGATCTCTTTCTTTCTTTTTTCTCTTTGCATTTAAGTTTTGGAAATATCTATTGACAGACATACATTAAAGATCATTATTTTGTCTCTTCAGACTGTTTTGTCATTAGTGTGGCTTATAATTTTCTTGTTAAAAGCCATATATTATGTATCAGGTAAAGGGAATGGTGGTAGATAGGCCTAATTTCTCTAAGAGTTAGATTATGTTTACTGTAGCTGTGGTGTCAGAGGTGAAAATTTTCTCTTGTGTGCTTTTGTCTCTTGTCCTTGGGTTCTCCTGGAGGCTCCATAGATGGAATCTGAGGCTTGTAGTTCTTTTAGCTGTAATCCCATTTCATTATAAAGAAGCCCTGTTGGGCGCCTGGGTGGCTCAGTGGGTTAAGCCTCTGCCTTCGGCTCAGGTCAAGATCTCGGAGTCCTGGGATCAAGCCCCGCATTGGGCTCTCTGCTCAGTGGGGAGCCTGTGTCACCCCCTCTCTCTGCTTGCCTCTCTGCCTACTTGTGATCTCCCTCTGTCTGTCAA
This sequence comes from Martes martes, assembly GCF_963455335.1. Lineage (NCBI taxonomy): Eukaryota > Metazoa > Chordata > Mammalia > Carnivora > Mustelidae > Martes > Martes martes. The sequence continues at coordinate 64,045,287 of NC_137899.1, read as the reverse complement.
ATAAATAAATCTTAAAAAAAAAAAAAAAAGAAGACCTATTGATGTGGTTTGTGTGTGGGTGATAATTTTTTTAATTTAAAAATTTAATCTTACAAAATCTCTTTTTCCTCTCAGGCTTTCCCCTCTTATACCATGTCTTTTACATTAGAAGCTTCCTTCATATTCTGATGCTCCATTATTGGCTGTCCATATTTAAGAGAAGGGCACTAAAATGCCACTTAAAAGCTCTGTGTATGGGTGGGGAGGGAGTGGTAGGATGGTGCTTCTAGATTGTGGACTTTATCATGATTGGTTGAATTGTTTAAGGGGAGAATCTGTGATATCAGTGTATTTCTTTTTTCTTTTCTTTCCTTTTCCTTTTCCTTGTCCTTTTCATTCCCTTTCCTTTCCTTTCTTTTCTTGGGCTAGTGCAGATTGCACAGAGGAGAATTTTTGTAAAAAATTTTCAGTTTCCCTGAGGGTTGCTGGAGGGATGGGGGGTGGGAGGGTTGGAGTGGCTGAATGATGGACATTGGTAAGGGTATGATGAATCACAAACCTGTATCCCTGAAACAAGTAATATTTTGTATGTTAATACAAAAAGAAATAAACATTAAAATATCAATGGAAATGTCTCTAATAAAAAATTCTAACAGCAAAAAAAAATTTTTTTCCCTTAGACCGCATTTGCATTTCTCTTTCCTTCCTCCTCTCAGTATACGACATTATTGTTTTTCTTGATCACCACTATGCAGTGTCTTTATTTTATCTTGATATGGGACCCAAGAAACAGGAAATCCAATTTAGGAAAGAAGTCAAGTTGAGCTGTGGGGGTAGCATATCCTGTATAGCTGCCTGAGAAAAAGAATACATTTTTTTTTTTTTTAAACCTTGTATGTCTGAAAATGTCTTTATTCTATTCTTATGCTTGTTTGAAATTTTAGCTATGCTTAGTTTTAGGTTGAGGAAGATATTTTTTTTCCAAAACAATTAAGTCATTGTTTTATTGCCTTTAAGTTCTTGGGTTATAATTGAAAGCTGCGTGCTCCCTGATTCCAGTTCTTCTAATGTGAGCTGTGACCTTACCCTCTTCCCTGAAGTTTTTAGTATATTTTCTTTAGCCCTGGCATTCTGATATTTTATGATGATATGCCTTGATATATGTCCTATTTCTCATCATGTTGCTCACTTTGAGGACCCTCTTAATCTAGGAACTTGTGTCTAGTTCTGGGAAATAGTACTCTATATTCCTCTGGTAATTTCTTTCCATTATTCTCTTCCCTTGATCTGGAAACATTTGTAGTCAGATGTTAGATATTCTAGATTGTTCTCTTATTTTTAAAGATGATTTCTATGATTTTCCATGTCTTTGTCTTTTTGTTTTACTTTATATTGGATTTTTACAACCTTACCTTTTATCCTTTGTGTTGAATCTTTTAATTTTTTCTAATATATATGTGTGTGTGTATATATATATGTATATATATATGTATATATATATATATTTGCTTTTAATACCTATCTTTGACTCTTATCATGTTAAATAATTCTCTTAAAAACATGACAAACATTGTTTGTCCATTCATATTTAAGAGCACTAAAAGCTAATAGCAAGTATGAGATTGGACTTTAAACCTCTTGAGCTTTACTGTAGGGTCATTGGGCAGCTTTCTGGCTGGTCCTTGTGGGGAATTTCTTTGGGGAATGTTAGTATCTAGTGATATTTTCTCTGGAAAATGTCTCTGGATATTTTCTCTACTTCAGTTTCTCAAGAGTCTTCCAGCCTCCCGCTTGAGCAGGAATGGGTGGGAGATATCTCTCTGGCTGCCAGCACCATGGGGATAGAAAGCAGGCTAAGACCCTCAGCTCCATCTTCATCCATACCTTCCACTGAACTTGACTTCTCAGGTTTTGGGTTTTAGGATTCTGCAGGATGAATCACCTTGCCCCTCTTGTGGAGGGGTATAAGTATTTTGATTGTGGTATGCTCTGTTAGCATAGTCAGACTGTACCCATTGCCCTTTCCTGCTTCCAGATAATCTGTCAGAATCTTTTACCCTCCCTTGTCTCCTTCACATTCTTTTTGTCCATTTTTATGCTTATGGTGGAGTATTGGGTGGGAGAGGCAAGCTAATAAAACCCGAATATAATTGATTATATTTAACCAGTATCCCCTGGACTTGTACTTTTAGTCCAAGCAACTCTCTCTATCTGTAAGTGGCAACTAAGTTTCACCTGGCCTAGGCAGGAACTTCTCCCTTATTGAAAGAGACATGGTTTTATATGGGTGGTCATGGGCTCCTCAACACTGGACAAAACCCTACAATCCTGACTTCTCTATGTGAAGCAATCCCACGGAGGCCAAGGGAGGCTGAAAGATCTCCATGGATACATGTTCTGCGTGAAGAATGTCTATAGTAAACCAGCTTCTCCAGGGCCTGCTTTTGGCAGCAGGTGAGGGGCCCATGCCTCTGGCAGCGATCTCCAGGAGACCACACCAAAAACACAATTGTTAAACAGCAGTCACCTCAAAAGTCACTTTTTGCCCCTGTGTCTCCGTGTTGCTAGCATGTTATGCTGTAGAAGCAGTTGTCACTCCAGACCTCTCAGGAATGAGTACAGTTTTTCCCAAACTGTTGCCTCCTACCAGAAGGGAAGGGAAGCGAAGGAGGGAAAGGAGTTGACATTGACTGAGGTAGGCAGCATGTCAGCTGCCTTATATAGGCTTGCTAACCTCATTCTTGTATAACAACCCTTTCAGAATAGTATTATTACCCTCATTTTGTAGAAGGGGAAGCTGAGATTCAGGGAGGTTAAGTAGCTTGCCCAAGGGCACGGTGGCTAAGTGGCAGAATGGATATTTGAACCCAAATTTGTCAAGCTCAAAAACTAGTAGACCTTCAGTAGACTACTGTGGAGGAGGATAACGAAGGGGCCTCTGTTCCTGGGAAAGCCAAAAGGAATCCTGCTCTGCGTTTAGTGCATACTCAGGATGGGCTCAGTAAATGTGGTCTTAGTAAACAAATACAATGGAAGGGTTCCCTTTTTCTTATTATTTAAGAGCCTTAAGAATACCTGGTATTATAGATCATTGTTTAGAAGAATCCAGAAACTTAGATACCCAACCAACTTTGAGTTGCCTTTGACCAAGAAATATATCTTGAGGATCTGACCAAATTTTTATCATTATTTTCAAGTAATTCTCTCTGTGGGGAATCCATTGTAAGAATAACTTTGTTGGTTGATGTCACATTCATATGCTTGAGAAGCAGGTTGACCTTCTTTTGAGACAGTTTTTGAAAGGACATTTTAAAAAGTAACAGGGAAAAAAGCAACTTATATTCAGGAGCAAGAGAATTTGGATGTGGACCTTCTTAATTTCCAGCACAATGGTTTAATGTTGAGCCTGGGATCCTAGTGTGGGAAGTGACATCAAGTGTGACCAAAACATTCAGTTGATCCTGTATATTGTGCCATGTGGACATTACATTAGTAAGAACAGGGTAATGTTGAATCATATCAACCAGTTCTTAAGGGTTTAAATTAGTTCGTGTTTGTCTCATTCTTTTTCTCCAGTACATTTGTTCAAGTATTGGAGAGAACATAGGTACACCAGATCTGGCCAAGGTAGGGTTGTAGGTTGGGACTAAGTTGTTCAGCAAAGAGAAGATCAGGAACAGGATAACAAGTGTGCATGTGTATGTGTTTGTGTATGCATGGTGATCATCTCAGGCATTGTGTTGGATACTGTTTGGTGTTTTGGGATCACCTTTCTTATTCTGGCAAGTAGGTGGGCATGGATAGATCAATCTAGATTAAAAGGGAAGGTTAATGTCTGACTCTCTAAGGCATTATGTACTGCTTCAAGCAGGACTGAGGTCTTTACATGGCTTTCTGAAAAATTCAAATAAAACATCGTCTTCACTTTTTCCTTAATTTAGTAGATATTGGCATTTGGGCATGAGTATGTAATTTGGGAGATAGTAGGTTAATATGCTACCAGGCAGGAATTTAATTTATGGCATTGGATGACTAATGGGAACAACCAGAACTATGTATTTATTTTCCCATCAAGCAGTGAATTTATACCACTGATTTCCTCAAACAAAAAGTTCTCTAGGAATGCCATATTAAAACATTCTGAAGTTTGATGGCACATAGAAATGTTGCCTCCCTCCTTTCATTTCTTTCTTCCTTTTTTTCTGTCCCCCTTAGCTGAGAAATGGCCACGTTCCACGTGCTGTGCTAGGTACCTGGGAGTGGAGTGGAGTCTGACGGGCCGTTCCGTGGCACAGACTCACGTGTCAAAGAGACAGTCATATTTTTAAAAAGTGCATCTGTACCCCAATGTTTATAGCAGCAATGGCCAAGGTCGCCAAACTGTGGAAAGAACCAAGATGCCCTTCAACGGATGAATGGATAAGGAAGATGTGGTCCATATACACTATGGAGTATTATGCCTCCATCAGAAAGGATGAATACCCAACTTTTGTAGGAACATGGATGGGACTGGAAGAGATTATGCTGAGTGAAATAAGTCAAGCAGAGAGAGTCAAGTATCATATGGTTTCACTTATTTGTGGAGCATAACAAATAATATGGAGGACAAGGGTAGATGGAGAGGAGAAGGGAGTTGAGGGAAATTGGAAGGGGAGGTGAACCATGAGAGACTATGGACTCTGAAAAACAACCTGAGGGTTTTGAAGGGGCGGGGGGTGGGAGGTTGGGGGAAACAGGTGGTGGGTATTAGGGGGGGCACGGATTGCATGGAGCACTGGGTGTGGTGCAAAAACAATGAATACTGTTACACTGAAAAGAAATAAAAAATTAAAAAAAAAGTGCATTGTGAGTACAACTGACAGTGGGAGGTGGAAATAGGGATGCACCATGTTAACTAGACTTATGGTGGTCATCATCTCATACTATCTACAAATATCAAATCACTGTGTTGTACACCTAAAACTGATACAATGTTATATGTTGATTGTATATTTCAATTATAAAACAAAGCAAAATGGAGAAAGAAACAGCAACACAAACCCTAAGCAAACAAACAGTGAAGATTCAGGAGGTAGCACAATTGGTGTGATGGTCATGGTGATGATGATGAAGGATGGAGGTATGAGATGGTGAAGGGCCGAGAAGAGCTCACTGGAGGGGTGCTAGTGAGCCAGCCAGGTCAAAGGAAGGCTCAGAGTGAACCAGGGGAAAATGTACCCACGTCAAAGGTAGGTGTGAGGGGAGGGTAGGCAGAGTAGGGGTCTCTAGCCAGTGGAGAGAGCATCCTCAGAGGCACGGTGGATGGTCTACTTGAGAACAGGGGGAGAGTCATGGGAGAGGAGGAGACTGGAGCAGCAGGCTTGTGGGGCCTTGAATGCATGTTCAGGACTCAGATGGGATTTTGCAGACAAGAGGGACCCTGCAGAAGTTTGGTGGTTTTGTCTTTTTAATCAGTCAATTTAGTGTTTTTCTAATCATATAATATATATGGACATACATAAAACATGTGAAAATTTTCACAATTTATAGAATGTTAGAGTTAAAAAGGACCCAGAGTATCACTTCTCCACCTTTTTCTTCTAGATGACAGTATTAACACTGCAGCGGTGAAACACACATGAACAGCACGCAGAGGTTTAGGGGAAGCAAAATCAGATGTAGTCCAGGGTTCCTTATAAGGCCACAGATGACGTTTCCTCCCTTTGGGTACTTTCTTCTCTTGAAACCAAATAATCTGTGTATAACGTTTTTTCTTGAAAGACTTTAACCTTTTTTGGGTCTGGCTTATGTAATATATTTTATCTCACTCTTTTCATATTTATGTAAAAATATTTGAAAAGCTATTTTTTTTGTTGGTTTTGTCCTTTCTGTGTATTTTCCAAGAGCAATTATTGCTGTTATAGCCATTTTTCAGAATAATTCAATGTTCCTTTCTCTCTCTTTTTTTTTCTTCTTATTAAATCTTTTTAAAATATATATATATATATTTTATTTCTTTTCAGTGTAACAGTATTCATTGTTTTTTCACCATACCCAGTGTTCCATGCAATCCGTGCCCTCCCTCTTTCTCTCTTTATGGTTCTTGGGGTGCCTGGGTGGCTCAGTGAGTTAAGCCTCTGCCTTCGGCTCGGGTCATGATCTCAGGGTCCTGGGATCGAGCCCCGTATCAGGTTTTCTGCTCAGCAGGGATCCTGTTTCCCCCCACCTCTGCCTGCCTCTCTGCCTACTTGTGATATGTCTGTCAAATAAATAAATAAAATCTCTCTCTTTTTTGTTCTAATGTAGTAGAGCATACACAATATAATATTTATCATTTTAACTCTTCTAGAGTGTCAAAGTCTGTGGTATTAAGTCATGCACATTGTTGTGTAACTATCACTACTGTGCATCTCCATGTACATTTTCATCTGGATCTGATTTTTCATCCTCTTAAGCTGAAACTCAAAACTTCTCCCAGTCCCTGGCCTTACACTGTCTCTATGAATCCCCCATATTTTTAATGAAAATTTTTAAATATGCGGTTAAGGTCATAGAATTATACAGAGAACATCATATATGGACCACCTTCCCTCTGTAGTTAACAATTGCTATATTTGCATTTCCACAGATCTACCTATTTTTCTGTCATCTATCAGTCTCTGTTATTTTTTCCCCTATGTTTTTTGATACATTACAAAGTAAGTTGTAGACATCAGTATCTTTCCCCCTAAATACTACAACATGTGTGTCTTACCAAGAGTTCAATATTTGTTTACAGCCATAAGTAGATATTTTAAATCTTAACACCAGGGACCAACTTCTTCAGATAGTTCAATGATTTAGAAAAAGAACTTGAGGCCCATGTGCTAGGGGAGATAAAATGGGAGTGATCTAGAGGAAATTACTCCAAGGTTTATAGCATGCCCAAGATACATATAGATCCAGACTCGCCCTAGAAAATCCTGAAGGATGCTTAAACAGAGTAAAACAGCAAACTAAAAACCTAGTGTAACTAAATCTCTCAAACTTAATGAAGCAAAAGGAGTAAAAGCTTTGGAATCAGAGAAATCTGGATCTTCATCCCAGATGTCCTGTGTGCCCATCTTTCCACCCATCCTGCTTCTACAATGATTCATAAAGGATTTGGTGTGGTTTATAAAGGCCTAAGAAAAATAGAAATTGAAATCTACATGCAGGGATTGTGTTAAGATCATTTGAACTCGAGTTTCCTGGCAGCAAATACAATCATTTATATAATTCTCATTGTCCATGAGAAGAAAGACTCTCCAAGGTCAAGTCACATATTTTACGTGAATCCCATTTCTCTCATCTATAAGATGGGGAATGCAAATTCTTATATGTCTCAGGATTGTGGTGAGAATTATGTGGGTCATTGCCTTTGAAGGGCTTGGCTCACTGCCTAACATACCTGTGCTGAGCAGTTGTCAGTCCCTCTGCCCTTTCCTGCCATGTTACCTTGTGACTTGTGCTCCTACTCAAAGTGGAGTGTGAGGAGTCCAGCAGAAGGGATGTTTTAGTTAGAGTCTCATAATTAAGGTTCTAGTGCCCATGGCAACTGTTTTCTTATTTACCCACACATTTCCCAGTGATAGTCTTAGTGTATTCTTGAACTGTTCATCTTTTCAGGGCGGGCAGAAGTTTGTTAGGGTGCTTCATTTTTTTTTCTTCTAAGATGCACCAACAGAGTAGAGCTATATGATTAAAAAAGCAAACAAAGAACACATTGTCGTCAGCATGGGATGCTTTGTTTGATGGCCAAGAGCATTTTGACTTCCGTTTACAGTTTTCCAAATGTTGGTATTAGAATGGAACCATGATCTGCTGATCTTTGGGGGCCAGTCAGTGGGCAGCAGGCAAGATTGTTGGATAGTTCACTGTAGCTAGATTATTAAATGAGTCCTCCAGCGCTTTAGGCGTCTTGGCACTGGAGTTGGGCTGTCACTTGGCATTTCAATTTGCTTCTTGGCACATTGGTCTTCTGACAGCCCCGAATTCCAGATTTACTCAACTTAGTTAATTCAGTAGATGTATTTAGATGTTGTGATGGTTAATTTTGTATTTCAACTTGATTGGACTATGAGGTGGCCAGACGTTTGGCCCAATATCATTCTGAGTTTGCCTATGGGGATGTTTCTGGATGAGATCAGCATTTGAATTAGTAGACTGAGTAAAGTAGATGTGGTGGTATTCACCCGGTGAATTCAAGACCTGAGTAGAGCAAAATGCCTGAGTAAGAGGGAACTTCTCTTGCCTCCTGTTCCAGGGAGCTATTCCAGGTCTATTCCGGCCTTTGGACTTAGATTGAAATAATCTGTTTTCGGGTTTTCGAGGCTGCTGGCTTTCAGACTGGAACTTATACCACGGGCTTACCTGGTTCTCCAACTTGTCACCCACATATCTATCTAGGGACTTCTCAGCTTCCATAATCTTGTGAGCCAATGCCTTGCAATAAATATACACATATATAGTATATATCTGTACATATAAAAATACACAGTTGTTCTTTGAAGAGTGTGAGGTTTGGGGCACTGACCCCTGGCACCACTGAAAATCCACATATAACTATATTCTCCCCAAACTTAGCTACTAGTAGCCTACTGTTGACTAGGAGACTTATCAGTAACATAAACAGTCAATTAACACACATTTTGTGTGTTGTATATATTATATACTGTATTCTTACAATAAGGCAAACTAGAGAAAATGTTAAGAAAATCATAAGGAATAGAAAAATGCATTTATAGTACTGTATCGAAAACAGTCTGTGCATAAGTGGACCCATGCAGTTCAAACCTTTTTTGTTTAGGGTCAACTGTATATACATATATATGATTGTTTGTAGATCCTATTCATTCGGTTTCTCTGGAGCATCTTTATTAATGCAGTAGCTTTGACTAGAACCATCACTTCTATGAACATAGAGCATAGGTTATTTGTATAAGACATAGTGGGACATTTTCCATATCATAGAAAAATAATAATTTTAAGGCATGAATTAATTGCTTTTTGTTATGTGATGGTATTTATTGCCTTATGTAATTCTCAATGTAGCCCTGCAAGGCATTTTAGAGCCAGTGAACAGGAGCAGAGCCAAGATTTTCATGCAGGTGTGTTTAATTCCCAAGCCTATGCTCTTTCTACCATGAAGAGAATCCTAGGATGTCAGGAGGAATAAATAGTTTATTCTCTTGGCAGGATTTGAGGCTCTATATGGCTTTATAGTTTAGGATTAAAAATTTTTGGTTTGGAGATATTTTAACATTTTCTGTTTAACATTCTGTTGTCTGACTTCAATCTGTATGATGGCTTGAAAAAAAAGTCTTCCAAAACCGTTAGTGCTTTCTTTCCTTAGCTTTGATTGAAGTGCCTCACCTGCTCCGTGACTGAATGAACTCATGAGGCTAGAACTGGATTCTCAAAGTTACATTGGGAGAGTGTCAGTGCCTACAGGTGATTTGCCAAAAAAGGAAGTGAGTGGGGGTGTCCATGGTCCATTAAGTTGGACCTACATAATATACCTCATTTTGGAGGTTCGTGATGTACCTGAAAGTGTTAAGTTCTCAGATGTCCTCCAATAAAGATACCCTCTTCATATTTTGTAACTCAGCATTTCTAGAACTTATTTGACCCAAGGCCATTTATGATGCCAATTTAGAACCCCATGCAACATGGTATTATGGGAAATGCTGGCCTCAGCATGGGATGGATGTCTGCCCTTGGTCCTGACTGAGGCTGGAGAGAGGCCAGGTATGAAGGACCCTGTGTTGTGCTCCTCTGTAGGTACTTTACTTACAGCCTCATTTGTGTAGGTCTCATTTGAGTGAAGGCCTGGAGGACATACACATTTGCATCAGGATAGTCAACACATGATGCACGCTGTTCTAAAGTCCAAGACGCAGAAAGAGCAGCGTTCCCAGAAGTAGCAGTGTAATTGCAAACTTCGTGGATGAACATCCCTCTAGCAGCAGCACGCTGGGTGCGTTGGAAGGAGGACGCAGAGCCATACATTGAAGCCCCAGGTGGGCTGGAGAACTAGGAGAACACATGCTTGTGTCTTGTTTGGTATTCCCCGACCCAGTGTGATTCCGGCCAAGGCTGTAGCCTCCGCAGCTGCACCCTGTGACACAGCAGCAAAGGGCAGACCACTCCTGCTGGGGGTGACACAGCTCTGTTACCATTGTCTGGGAGGAAGAAACTGTCCATGAAGGTGGGACCTGATGCAAACCCGTAGAGGGTGATGGATCGGTCTGTCCCGGGAACATGGTTTTTGATTATTGTCCGACCTCAGCATCATCAGAAATGCCACCATGGTATGCTTTCTTTCCCAAGGAGATTTTCAGTCTTCAGGCAGTCTAAGCACACAGAAGTCTCTTTGAGCAGCAGGAGTCTTTTTCTTAATGAAATAGCAAGATGATTTCATCAGGCATTTATCTGACATTTCCTATATGTTCTGGAGGACAGACTAGCCCAGTCCTTGCCTTCAAAGAGTTTACTTAGTTTAGAGGAGGCAAGAGTGTCTTTTAAAGAAATAAAGACAATAAGGTAGCAGAAAGCTATGCAGATCTTAGCTGGAGATGGTGGACGGGTGAAAGGAGGAGTGTCCCCAATAGTGGGGTGGAAGGTACAACTTGAGGCCAGAGCTGGGAAAGAGCCAGTCATTTAACGGAAATCCCGAGTACTGTGGCTGGAGTTTAGATGAGGTCACAGGGCTGGTGAGGAGAGGTGGGATCAGGGCCAGATAGCCTCTGTGCCATATTACATACATATCTGGGACCTTATCCTATGGTTGATAGGTAGCCACTGAAAGAATTAAAACATCATCATATCTACACTGTAGACAGGATGCTTGGACTCCTGTATGGGGAGATGCAAACAGATGAATAAATCATAAATAGGGCTCGGGACTCAGATTTATGTTCAGTTGGCAGTCTTATCCACTCGGAGGTGGTCTCCTTATTTGTTTAATAATAACTGCTTCATCTCTTTCATAGCAGTTTTTTTGGTTGCACTGAAATAAAACATGGGAGCTTGTTTAGCACAAGAGAAGATAATTACTTGGCTTGACGTAGTCAAAAATAAAATAAAATAAAATAAAAAATCCCTCCACTATATTCAAGCCAAGTGTGATGCACTTCCTCTGTCCACTTCTGTGGTTCGGTCATTCTTACAACAGCAAATTCTTCCTCCTCCGTCATTCAAGAATTGTAAAAGTGGGGCTAAAGAAGGACAATGCGTTGAATTCTTCATGTGGGGATTTGAGTGGTCATGTGCTGGAGGCGATTGTTAGCATTTCTGCCCAACTCTGTGTTCCATGACATCATGTTGGTAACTTGAACCTGGCCATGGTGGGAGTATTTACACTGCAGAAATCAGCAAATGCTGCAAAGAAGGTCCCACCCTGCACCAATTAAACATTGACTGGCCCACTGTTGCAAGGGGGGACTTGCAGAAGCAAGAGCAGAGATAAGCAGGGGGAAGAGACTCCTGCTAGTGGAATCCCTTCCCATCTATTTCTGGCTCTCAGTGACATATTCAACTCTCTTTGCCTTTTGGGCATTAACCCTGAGATTGAGAGCTGAACCAGAGACCGTGCCTTCCTGTGCTCCCAGCCTTGTGGAGAAAGGTGTACGGTAGGGCTCTTCTGCCCCTCGGGTGTACCCTGCCAGCAGTGTCTAAAACACATAAGCTCGTGTCAAGGGCCTGTCACCCCAGGCACAGCTGGGCTGGCTGATCTAAGGCTCACAGAGCCTAGTGCAACAGTTCCACTATTCTGGCTTATTTTTACCCCTCAGTTTCTTTGATCAAGTCACTAGATGATAAAGAGGAGGAGAATGTCTTCTGTGACTCCTTGTAAAGAGAGACCTTTGCCAATTGACAGGTTATGTGACAACACTAGGCTTGGCTCAAAGTTGACATAAATGTCTGTGGAATGAGTGAGGGAGCATTACTAGTAAGTGGGGCAACGCAGGCTTGGGAGGAATAACACCACTTTCCTGAGCAGTGGAATTTTATCTCAGGTAGCTGAACTCATTGATGTCCCCTTGGAAAGACATTGGGTAGATTTGTCAGGGGTATAAATTACAATGACTTGAGCAAGAGTTACAGTTGACATTTTGCAGCAAAGAGATGCAAAAGGCAATGGGATGTGGGAACACTCACAACTAGCAAGCTTGCTAGGAGGCAGCTGGAGAACTGATCCTCTTGTGGAGTTGAATGTGTAGGAAATTGGGGATTAATGTTCTGCAGCAAATTCTCACAAAGGACTCCCTCTTGTGATGGCAGAAGATTGGCTATTAATGGGGTAGGAAAGAAACCTGTTCTTCTTAAAGGCAGAACCCACTTTGGAGGCCATGTTTACCTTAAATAAAAGTGTGCACTTTTAATTTTCCCAATGATGTTTTTAAATTTATTCTACTCAGTTTTCTAGGTATTCATGACATGATTGCATTTTTATGGGCATATTTTCATTTCAAGAGGCAACGAGGTGACTCTCTTATGCTGGTTTGCCTGAGACTTTCCTGCATCTCAAACTGAAAGTCCTGCATCCTGGGGACCTTCTCAGTCCCAGGCACACGGGGGACAGCCAGTCATCCTAGAGCAGTTATGGTGGAAGCTGTTATTTGTAGTCGGACAGCTGTATGGATTTACTGAGTCACTTTGGGCAAGTTGCTTGACCACTGTCACCAGAACAAGGGTGAAAATTATGCTGGCTTCCTAGGATGTTGTGTGGAATTCAGCAAAACAGTAGTGCTGTGACATAGTTGATAGGCAATGCATTTTTTTTTTTTTTACACAAATATAGTTTTTCTATAATCCTGGCTTTTCCACTTTAGCTTTTTTTTTTTTTTAAGTGAACCCTTGATGAAAGTAAGTGGGAGACTTACCCTCTGCAAACCCTTTTGCTTTAACCTTGTGTAGACTGTCTCCTTGGCTGTGCGGTGTGTTCCGGAAGCGAGCTCCACATTCACTTTTGATTGTGTCCAGAGCTGAGGGCTCGACATTTCCCTGGCAGCCCACACTAGCCAGGAATGCCTGTGTTTTTCATGGGAGGAGAGGGGACAGCCCTGGCTTCTCACTCTTGGTGTCAGATTCGGGTCACCTGGAAGTCAGCATCGGCCTGGAGCTCCCTGTTTCAGAAAGCTGTTTGGAAACACTCGTGGTCAATGGCCAGCAGGAGCTCATTTCAGTACTGACCTGGCATCCAACAGAGTGGGATAGAGGGTCATGCAGCCTCAGATATGAGGATAGGGAGTGAGACAAAAGAAACACTTTCTGGAGCTTGCTTTCTAAGACTCAAAAGTGAAAAACGGGCAGTTTTTAAGGAATTCTTCCTCTTTTCTCACCAGGCTACACACAAGAATTTCTCTCATGTAAAAAAGAAATATATTTGGAAACTGTTTGGAAACTGTAAGCATGTTATTTTTCTCAGGTTGGTTTTAAGGCCTTGAGAATAAGAGCAGGCTTTTTTTTGCCTACTTAGAAGGTAGGGATGAGCCTAACAGATGTCAGTTTCATTTCTTGGGCCCCAAACCTTGGAGTCAATCTTAACTCCTCTCTTCTCTCACATGTCCAGAATATACTTCTCTCCATCTCCACTGCTGCCACCCTGGCCAAGCCATCATCATCTTTTGCCTGAAAAACTAGATGTGGCCTCTCACCTGATCTCCTCACCCATACTCTCCATCCTTATGGCAACAGCCAAAATGATCTTTGTAACACAGAGGTCAGATCATGCCTCTGCCCCTTTCCGTATTTGCCATGAGTTCCCATTTCACCCTGAGTAAAAGCCATAGTCCTTACAATGATTGACATGAGGTCTTTCTGCAGCCTCCCATCCCCAACCTTACCTCCTGTGACTCTTCCCCTGGTCTCCCAACTTATTCCTAGAGCTACAAGGTCTACTTCTGATTAGGGCTGGCCCTGGCTGTTCCCCTCCCTGGCATCCTCCTCTGCTTAGCACATCCTCTCATCTCCTTCCATGCTCTGCTCAAATCTCACCTTCCAGAGAGTCTACCGCTGACCACCCTGTGTGTGTGTACCTGTGTACCGTGGCCTGGCCTGGTCCCTCCACGTGCCCCCGGCCCACCTACTCTGCTTCTCCTCTTTCCTGCAAGTCTTGCCAGCATATCATTTGTGTATGTCTTTGCTTTAGTCTTTCATACCAAATGTTCATCAGGACACAGGGGAAAGAGGATAGGCAGATCTGAGTTCAAATCCCACCTCTCCTAGCATTTATTTCCTGTCTGATTTATAGACGTTGCTTAACCTCTGAGAGGCTTAGTTTCCTCTTCTGCAAAATAGTGACGATGAAATCACTCAGAAAGTAATCTGGGTGGGGGGGAGGACCAGCACTTTGAAAGGCACTGGGGAGGGAGAGGTGAATAGGTAAGATACAGTCCTTGTTAATGCATGATTGTAAAGAGGTTTAAATGCACATATGCCTATCATACACCTGGTAGAGAATTTGGCATGTATTTGGTGTTCATTAAATACAGTTCACTTTTTAGGGATGCCTTGTGGCTCAGTCAGTCAAGCATCTGCCTTCAGCTCTGGTCATGATCCCAGGGTCCTGGGATCGAGTTTCCTTCTCCTTTTAGTTCATACCATTTTCATTTAGTGCTAAGAAGAGCGAACTAGATTAGAACACACACACATACACACATGTCATTGAACCACAGTAGGATTTTGGCGAAAGGAGCCTGGAAGAACTCCAGGAGAGTCCAAGAGTCTCCTTATATATGCAAATCGTAGCATATAGGTTTTATTTAAATAGATAGAAACTCTGTAGCTTTTATCAGATTCTCCAGGAGTGTCCTTGATCCATAAAAGTTTAAAACCACTCTAAAACCCCATGATTGGTCCACTATTCTGGGCTTCTCTAAACAAAGATTTGTAATGGAAACTCTGAAATGATGATTAAATCCAGGGTGGAAGGTGGCTTTTGTGTGGTATTGGTGCTGAGCCCCCAGCTTCCTGGGTGGTGAGAGGAAAGCCTGTGTATGTCAAGGTCATTGCCTTTTGAATCCCTGGTGCCGCTGGAATTTAAAGGCTTGTTCCTACGCAGATGAAACCAGCCCTGACATGGCTGGGATGACAGTGTGAGAAGTGTAAGCACAGGTGTTACAAATGCTTCATTAATCTGGTTTGAATTAGAGATCACAGAGGGCAGAGCCTCTCAGGCCCTCTGCATAATTCCGTGTTCTGATTTGGGAAGCCCGAGAAAAGGACTGCCCCAAAGGGAGATAAATGCAGAAGCATTGCTATTATCATCATTATTATTACTGTCATTATTATTTGTGTTATCGACGAGGAGCCTGCTGCTCACTTAGCTCTGTGTGTTGCTGTCTGCTCTGGAACATGTCAGCTCAGCTCCCATCATTGTCTCTTCATTTGCATGTACCATTCCAGGAACACGCTTTCTTTTCATTTCTTGCAACAGAAGAATTAGATGAGAGGAATGAGAGAAGTTTAAAAGATAGGAAAACAGTGCCAAGAAAGTATTTTGTCCTGCCTTAATGAAGCAAGCCAGTACTATTTTTACTATGGTCTCTCCTCTGGAGGAAAATGTTGCAGAGGCAAAAGCAAGACCATGGAGTGGGTGAGAGAGGGTTTCCTGGGTGTGTGATACATGGGGTTTCTTTGTGGAGTCCCTCACTGTGTTCCCTGTTGGTCATTGGAAACCCCTGGGAAGAGAGCATGCCTCCCCGGGAAGCAGGTGGTGCATGCTGTGCTGTGTCTTTCTGAAGGTGAGGCTCTATTCGTAGACCTTTAGATGAATGACCGACGCAGTTCCCATAATAATTAGAGGCTCTTTCCCCCCCAGCTTTATTGAGGTATAACTGACTGATAAAAGTTGTATATGTTTAAAATGCACAATGTGATATTTTGATATATGTACACACTGTGAAAGGATTACTACAATCAAGCTAATTAACATACCGCTTCACATAATTACTTTTTTTTTTTGGGTGCGGAGAACACTTAAGATATACTCTCTTAGCAGTTGAACTCATAAAAGCAGAGTCAAACAGTGGCTGCCAGGGATGACGAGGGGGCAGGGGAATGAGGCAATGTTGGGCAGAGGTTTGTTGGTACAAACAATGTTCGTACAAAGTTTCAGTTACTCGGGATGATTACATCCTGGAGATCTAATATGTAGCACGGTGGCTTACAGTTAGTACTCCTATATTGTATACTTGAAATTTGCTAAGAGACTAGCTGTTAAGTTTCTCACTGCAAGAGCCTTCTCATTTCAGCGTACTGCCACTGTCTGCCAGTGTGGTCTTGAGTCAGTGGTCGTGGCTCTAATCTCTTCTCCCTGTTCTTGTCTGTAAAGCTACTTAAGGATGGCTGGAAATGGTCTGCAGTTGCCGTCAGTGTACTGTTATCAGAGGGCTGTGGGTCAGAGGGCTGTTGGTTAACCAGATGCTTAGCATTAGCCTTCCAACTTACACAAAAATACCTACTTTTGGGAGACACCATAGTGGGTAGGCCGATGACAGGCTTCGGTTTAAATCCAGTTCTGCCACTTACTAGATGACCTCGGGCAAGTTAAGCTTCCTCTGAAGTTTTCAAGCATTGTCATGCTTACAAAGTGGGGGATACGTACTACATATAGTAAACAGTAGCTATTCTTATTAATATCCTCTACTCTTCCTATTAGTAACTCACATTGGTAGCAAATATTTATTTTTGGGGAGAGGAGAGACTGGATATGTCCTTTGGACACCACGCAGGGTTAAGCCTGCCCTTTCCGGAACAGTGAAGGCTCTGTATGCACATGGCCTTTTAGAGCTATATTTTGACAACTGCTCAATTACCCAGATAGCTGAAAACTATGTCAGCCACGATCCCGATGCATTATTGATGTTGGCCCTTTTCTTCCAGCGGCATCGCCGGGTCCTTGTCAGTGGAGAACAGGAAGGGTATTCTCTCTCTCTTGTGTCCCTTGGAGGCAGGCCAGAGTGGAATCCTGCTCCAAAATGTTACTTCCCTTCAAAGGTGAAAAGCATGAGTCACAGCTGGTCGTCCCCCTGGGTTATTTCCGCAGGGCCCCTCCTCCGCACCATTTCACGGGTGATTAAGGACAGGCAAGCACGCTCCACTGGGAGTGAGGACAGAGCCTGCAGTGGTGCAAAGAGGGATTTTCCTTCGCTGAGCAAACACCCAGCGACGTCACCGAGCCTCTGGGGCGCTATCAATTGCTGCGGTGAAAGGTGAAAGCGCCTTCTGAGGGGATATTGATTTGGCGTGATGGTTAGCAGCAGCTGAGACAAATGGAGCCTCCTCGCCGCTGCCGGCTTCTGGCTGCCTTGGAGGACCTGGCCAATGAGAAAAGCGTGTCCTCAATGTTTGCAAATGCCAGGCGAGATGGGCTCAGCCAGCGGCACGAAATGACGCGGAGTCAGGCTGCTGCCAAGATGCCCAGAATAATGCGTTCACATGTACTTTTGGAGAGCAAACTCTGATAAGCACTCAAATTTAAGCACCTGCTTAATTGGTTTAAAGAAAAGAGAAAGAGAAAGAAAAGTCCAATCACCACATTTTCAGACGGTGGTTTTTTTTTTTTTTTTTTTGCCTTTAAATTTCCATAGCCTTTTTTAGGAGTGTTTTTTTTTTTTTCTTTCTTCTTCCCCCCATTCCTCCCCCACCTCCTTTCCTTTATGTTTTAAGTGGTTTATGATGATGCATTTATTAGTCGTGGTTTCTGGGGCTAGATAGTAACTGTGGGCGGTAGGTGATCGCTGCAATTTTAATCAAATTTATAATCAGATTGAATGATAGAAGTCTCCCTGCCAAGATTCTGACATATGCACATTTTCATTTTGATGAGAATGTTGTTTCTAAGAGCCATAGTTATCAAATAAAGCTCCCGAGGTGACCAGCGGTAAATGGCCAGCCCGCTGTCAATAAACCCTTCACCAAGTTTGATTTTGCTGTGGGAGGTGGGGGGATTTTGAAAAGGTCATGCATGCATTAAAATTTTCTCTCTGACCAGCTGGTTCTAGAACAAAGAGATGGATAAATCCTGCAATAAATGAATAGGAAATGTGGTCCCAAGTCCCAGCTATAGTAGTATCTTTAGGAATTGCTTGGAATGGATCTGGCAGAATGTTTTTTGATAGATTGGGTCATACGTAGAGCAGCAGTACCTGGGAAATGATTACTGTGGTCATTAAAATTGGATCCTCCATGGCAAATGAGACCGATTTCTGCCCCAGATGGAGAGGCTACTCCTGCTATGTTGTGTGGATGGGTAAAGGGTGGGGACTGATTTTCACGAATGTTCTTTGGGCCTGAGTGGGCATGGGAAATAGGAAATGGAATCTTTGTTATCTGGAGACTGGTGCAGAAGGCTGTGTTTGGTGTGCCTATAGTGAAAGTAGAAGGGCTGCAAACAGGATCTTAACTGATAAGATTGGAGCTCTGTTCAAGGACTTGGTACTTTCTTTTCAGTGCTTTGGTTAAAATTTCTCAAGTGCTTCTGAAATCCCACTGAGGAGAATTATTTTCATTTCTTCACTTACATTTAGCCCAGGCAACGGAGAAGCCACAGGACGGAGCCTGTGGGAGTCCACCCCGTTCCATGGTGGTACTGCTGGCACATAGGGTTTTTAGAGCCTCTGGCTAAGATTTGCTTTGCATGCTAATTACTTTTCCAATTGTGCCCATAAATTTCCATGCCTCTCCATAAATCAGGTCCCACACCCTGCTTATAGGAGTCTGTTTATATCTCAGAAGTAAAAATATAAGCATATGCCAACTTCTGATGAATCTGTTAGTCTGTATGTAGGAAGGATTATGGGCCAGATCATGGTGCCTTCAGGGTCTTTTTTATTAGTATGAATCTGTCAAAAATGTATGGGTGGGAGGTATTCACAGGGACATTATTTTATTCTTCTGGATCTTAAAAATCCTTTCATTTCTGAGAATCAGAGGGAATAGAATGGGCCATTTAGGTGTCCTAGAGGACAATTTAAAAAATGGCCTCAGGAGCATTTTCCCTAATTTCCCTTGTGTCCTTAATCACACAAAAAGTAACATTTCACTTATTTGAACATACAGTTAACCTTTTATGCACCAAAATGTAACCTGGCCAGAGCCTTACTGCCTTTCCCCAAATAACCCCCAATTAGCTTCCCGTCTAGTTGAAGACGTATTTGTTCCCATGTCTCAGGTTTGCTCATTGAATATAGTTCCTATGGCAGGAATCGTTTTGGACTATAAATGAAATAAATTTCATAATCCTTCTCTGAGAAGCCCAGTTGGTCATGGACCATTTGTTCTGTTATAACCTCAGAGACAGTGGTGGACAGGACACCTGTGATCTCTGCCCTCTGGGACACTAGTCTCCTGAATCCTGTAGTAATACTACCAACAGGGAAGTCAGTTCATCACTGATTGGATTAGGTCACTTTTTTTTTAAATTTGTAAAGTAAAGATTATTTTTTTGAGAGAGCAAGAGAAAGAGAGAGAGAGTTTGCGGAGGGAGGGGCAGAGGGAGAGGGAGTGAGAGAATTCTTAAGCAGGCTCAGCTCTGAGTGCAGACCTTGAGGTAGGGCTGGGCCCCAGGACCCTGAGATCAAGACCTAAGGGAAATCTAGAGCTGGCCTCTTAACTGACAGCCCCACCCAGTGCTCCAGGTTACTTTTTGAGATCATTTGCATTCTTACTCCTTTCCAAATACTCTTCATGTAGCAACTAGAGTGACCCTTTACAAACACACCGCTTGGAATCCCTAAGTGATTTCTCCTTGTACTTCAGAGGAAAGCCACCCTCAAATCTGCCCTCAGGGCTCTAGTACTGCACTACCTGACTCCTCCCTGGATCCTCCTCCCACTCCCCCTCCCCCGCGCCCCCTCCCGCTACTCTGCCCTCTGCCACATCACCCCAGCCACCACCTAACTGCCCTCAAGCTCCTTCCTGCAGCAGAATCTTTGCATATGCTGTTCCCTCTTGTCAGAAATGTTTTCCTCCTTTCTTTTAGCTGGATGACTTCTTTATCTCCTTCAGGTCTTGGCTCCCATGTCACAGGCTTACAGAGGCCATTCTTGACCCCACAGGTGGATTAAAGATGGCTCTAAAATCTGTGTCACTTTCTTCTCTTCCCACCCCCTAGCCTTGGAAGGTAGAATTTATTTCTCCTGACCTTGAATCAGAGCTAGCACTGTGATTGCAAACAAATACAGTGGAAGTGATGCTGGCCCAGCCTCTGAGAGGAATGGCAGCTTCCCTGCCTTGGAACGCTTGCTCTCACAAGCCAAGGCCCCACATGTGCGTGAAATCATATTGGATAGTATGATTGCAAGTGCGTGAGAGACCCCAAACAAGACCAGTGGAAGAACTGCCTGGTCAACCCTGAAATCATGAGATGCAAAAAATGGTCGCTGTTGTTCTGAACCACTACATTTTAGAGGGTGGTTTGTTATAAAGCAGTAGTTGGTTGATGCCAACCTATTTATAGATAGGCCCCACCCCTATTGTATTCTGTATTGGATTCTGTTTATTGTCTTTTTAGCACAGTTCATGATTTGTGATGATGTGTTTATTATCTGTTTCCCTAATTAGACTGACATTCCATGGTGGAGGCACTGGGTTTCTTATTGACTGCTGTATACCTCTTACCACAGAGTGCCTAGCACATAGTAAGCACTCAGCAAAGTTTGTTGAATGAATGAATGGATTTTCAAAGTCCTGACATTTGTTTGTGACATTGGGTCTGTGTCATCCCACCCTCCCACTCCCTGTCCTGCTACAGAGATAAGAATCTGCAAATCTTTTTCTCTCGTGGCAGTTCAAAACAATTTTTTGAAAAAAAATTATCATTCTTTATAAATTATACTTGTTAAATCGATTCTGCTTTGCATCTACTACACACCTGCTCAACAGATTTTAACAGTTCCCTACCGACAAGAGGATAAAAGGACTAAGCTTCCATATGGGGGCCCCAGTCCACCTCAACTGGCATGTCCAGCCTTTGCTGTCCCATCCCTGGGGACCCCTACACCAGGCACACTGATTCCTTGCCATCACCTGTGCCACCACATGCATTTTCACTTTCCTGAAGTTTCTCTTCTCTAGTTTTTTCCTTCAGGAAGCCTTTGCCAATGGCCTGTGCCTTTAGTGGGCATTCCTTCTTCTTATCTGTGAACAAACCATTGAAGCACATCCTTGGATGGGAGCAGGAGCCATTCTTGAGATCTGGGAAGGAGGCTCAGGGATAATGGAGCCCGGGCCCATGGCTTCTGCTCTCAGCTCGGCCACTGGGCCTTCTGCACTGGGCTTCATTGAAACTGGCTGGGCTACTTGTTCCTCTCCATATGATTAGCATCTTGGCTAAAAGGGTTGCTAAGGTCCCTTTCTGTGCCGAGGCTTTCCACATTCAAATTTGCTTTACAGCCATCGGAAGAACAACCCGCTGATTTATGTGCATTTGGGTCAGAATTTGGCTGACTGTAGAATCAGCAGTTTTACATGAACGGAATTTTCAATTTCATTAGTACATTAGTAATGTTAATTCTGCTGGGTTGGCAGTGTCTTCTGAGAGACAGAGTGGCCACAAGAGCGAGGAGTCCGGAAGCCGCGTGCTGTCGTCTTACCTGGCCACTAGCTGGAGGATAGACCAGCGGAGGGAGGCCAACAGATCTCTTGGACCTCATCCACTTCATTTCTAAACTGGGGATAAAAATAACATATTTCGCTCACTTTAGGATCGCTTTGAGGAACTTATTTGTATAATAATGGCAATTACTTGGTAGGCCATTATCAAACTGTTACTGAAACAAAATTATTGGGGCACCTATTTATCAAGATAAAAAGTCTCCTTACATTTACCTCGGGTCCCCTGCCCACCCCAAGGTCCTGTACCATTTCCAGGTTCCTTGCCTTCATGTTCTATTGGATGGATGAGATGGGGGAGGAACTCTTCTATGCTAGGAGAGCTTTCAGTGTTTAAGGCACTGGCCATACATTTTTTTTTTTTAAACTCCTTCCAAAAATCCTCTATGGGAGTTCTATTAGTCAGAATTTTTATGGTTTTCAGTGGCAGAAATCTGATTCAAGTTGTTTATTTGGTTCATATAACTTTCTGGGGGAGGGGGTTGAGCTTTTTAAAATTTTTTAATTTTTAAATTAACATAATGTATTATTTGTTTCAGGGGTACAGGTCTGTGATTCATCTGTCTTACACAATTAACAGCACTCACCATAGCATATATACTCCCCACTTAAAAAGTCCATGGATAGCTCTGGCTTCAGGCATTGTAGGATCAAGGGGCTCAAAAGATCCTTTAACCTTTGCTTCTTTCTGTCTGTAGCTATTCTCTCTGCTGTTCTCTGTGTTGGTGTCATTTTTTCTGGTATACTCTCTCTACATGGTAAAAAGGTAACCCCGGGGCCAGGATAACCTCAAGCTTTATAATATTATCTGAAAGGAAAGATAAATAGACCCTCTCTCTTTCCCAGTGGCTATATCAAATCTCTCATAGGGAACGACTGCTACAGTCACATGTCACCCTTTGGTCACTTTGTTTAGAGATACAGGGATGGCTCTGATTGACCAACTGAAGTTGTGTTTATTAGAGTCAAATCTAGCCAGTGGTCAGACTCCAGATTTTTCTGTAGCTCTTTTGGGGGCCCATGAAAAGTTTGGTTATCCCAGGCCAGGCTGTGGGTTTCAATGGTATGTGAGAACTGAAGAGATCTGGAGGCCACTGAGCCCAACCTAGCCCATGGCCTGAGAAGGGAAGTCTCTTATCCTAGGTCACTCGTGATTCAGTGCTATGCTTAGACCTCTACTTGCCCGTACCACCTCCACTGGAAGCATTGCATGAGTTTGTCACAGCAAGTGAAGGATCCTGCCAGAGAGAGGGGCAGAAACTGGTTCAGTGAGACCACACCTGAGCTGGGATTGCATCCTATTTCTTTTCCTGTCTGCTCCCCTACCCCTCTTGGCCAAACTCTGGGTAGCTGAGATGGTAGCTACTCAGAGCCCCATTTCAGATGGGCCAGAAAATGGGAGTCCTCTGGCCGTAGTGGTTCACCCTTCTTCTTGTACTTCTTTTTTTCTGGTGGAAGTGGTTCCTGAGACTGAGTCTGCCCCAAATTATAAAACCAAAATGAGAAGGCATCAAAGGGAAAAGACAGTGTGACTGTCACCAGAGAGGCCCCTTGCCAGAAAGGGAAGCCGATGGGAGAGGAGAGCCTCCGCTGACAGTGTGTTACGGGGCTGGCTCACATCTGGTGTGAACGGGAAGGAGGAGCTGCAGTGCCTGGCGGTGCTACTTCCCATATCCTAAAGTCTTCCCTAGAACTTCCCCCTCAGCAGACTCTGTGGATGATGCCACTGCCAAATCATGAAAAATGTAACAAGGGCGCTGGTGAGCTTCATGAAGGTTGAAGGAGGCAGTCCTGATCTTGAAGCTTCTCGAAGCGTTCTTTGGAGACAATGCCGTGCACTTTCTGGTTGTGTCCCTTTTCTTCGGGTAACTCTTCCTTCTTCGTAGGCTAAGGAGCTAATTTGTATTTGATAGTCGGATTCCTCTTATGGAACCCTGGTTATCATTTGCCCCACGGTTGTTGCATATGCCCCTGGCAGGTTCCTGGAGAGCTGGCCTCAGTATATGATGTGTATTCAGGGCAGCAGGCACCCTTGACATGGGACCATGCCTTCTGCTGCCTAGCATCACCCCTTATTCTCCATCATCTGGAGAGAGCCTGAGTTTCTTCCATGACCATAGCCTGGCTGATCCTTTCCTCCTGTTCTTTTTAGTTATGCACTTACAGTTAAGCCACCTAAAATAGTTTGGGAGCAGCTGCACACTCCACACCTTCTCGTGCTTCTGTGTTTCTTTTCATGTAGTGCGCCCTTTCTGGAATCACCTGCCTTCAATCATCTTCCACGTAAGCAACTTCTCATCCGTTTTCAAGATCCGGTTTGAATGTCACCTCTGCTTTCCTAATCCCCCTCCCCCCAGCATCAGTGACCCTTCCTCTGTGTTCCTGCAGCCCTACCCTCTCTGTTATCTACCCTTTTACTTACCTTTTTATGTGTCTTCAGGGACACATAAAGGAAAGGAACAGGAGCTTTGCACTCTGGTCTGGGTTTAAAACCTGGCTCTGCCACTTGTTAACTATATGTCTTTGCAAAAGGGATCTGACCTTTGAGAGCCTCTTCTTGCCTTTACTTGTAAATGGGCATGATGAACTCTTCTGAACTGTTTGGCTGAGGATGAAATGAAACAGCCTGTGAGGTGCTTAGCATGATGCTTGACAGAAGGTAGTAGTATTCAGTAACAGGTAAAAGTCGTGATTGTGGTTATTATGATTATTATTGGGTTGTGATATCCTAGAGATAAAAGGGACCTGAGGGCTCATTCTTTGCATATAAAGCCTGATGCCTACTTCCTTGTCAGAGAGTCACCCAGTTTCTCCTTGAACTCTGCCACACAAAGGGACATCACTTTCTCTCTTATCTTTTGATACTTAATGCTGCTGATACAGAGGCCTGCCTAGTGCTTAGACTAAGTTACTCTATGTTTATTTGGGGAACTATTTTAAATTGGAAGTTTTATTTATGTATATACATATATGTCTATGTATGTATATGTGCATTATATATTATATATGCATGTCTGTCTGTCTATCTTTCTTTCTATCTATTTAGTGATGTTTCACCATATAAGATTTCCTAAAAAGTCTTACTGAAAAATCTGGGTAAGGAAGTCACAATGGAAATTAACTTCCCAAGCAAAGTTGTGAGCGGCTTTGCATTTCCTTAGATCTTTAGTTTCTCAGTGGGTTTGCATCTGTTTATTGCTTCTCTCTGTGTGGACTACCCATGGAAATTGTTGTTCATAATGTTGCTCCAACTTTAAAGATAAAAAGCATAAAATGATAAATGATAATGATAAAAAGAATAAAATCTGAGTAACATAATAACATGATGCATCTAATAGTACTAATACTTTATTGGCAGGGAGAAGACAGATTTTTCCTAATGTGGTTTAGAAACAACCCTGTATTAGGAGCAAGAAATCCTAAGATAGTTTACGGTACTTTGGCTTCAGTTTTCTCATCTGAGAAGTGGGAGTATTCGTCACACAGAGATGGGATATAGAGAAGGCAGAGGTGGACTCTGTCCCTGAGAACTACGCATTTCTTCCCTGCCCCATTCAACCAGAGCAGCTCTTTCTTTAATTTTTCAACATGAATTAGCATTGGAGTCCCTTATAAAATGTTATTCTAAATAAAATATTCTGTCACTTAAAAATTTTGGAAACTTCTAAACTGTATTATCTTTAAGGTCTCTCTGGCTCCAAAAACTATGTGTCTCGAAAATAAAGAACAGTGATGTATCCTTACTAACTTTCTGATGCATGTTCTGAGGCAGTTTTAAAAAATGAAACAAAATTACTTTTTAGAAACTTATTTTTAAAAAAGATTTTGTTTATTTGACGGAGAGAGACACAGTGAGAGAGGGAGCACAAGCAGGGGGAGTGGGAAAGGGAAAACCAGCCTTCCTTCAGAGCAGGGAGCCCAAGGCGAGGCTTGATCCCAGGACCCTGGTGTGGGGCTCCATCCCAGGACCCTAGGATCATGACCTGAGCTGAAGGCAGCTGCTTCATGACTGAGCCACCTAGGTGCCCCACTTTTTAGAAACTTTTTTTAAATAATATTTTTTGTCTTCCCTCTCTGATTGGTTTAATTGCAGTGAAAGGCTTTTCCTTTTCTTTTTCGTCCAAAATTTGCTCTTCTCTGACTTAATCCAAATCACACATCTGAAGAAAAGGTGATAGGTATGGTGGAGGACAGGAAGACAAATGTGCTTTATTATTCCCTTGCATCCTTTCATCCCAGGCCAGTCCTTGGAGACTCCATACCATAATTAAAGTATGTTTTCAGCGACATGCATCTCCCTTTTCAGCAGTTCCTTACCCCCCCAACCCCGTTCTTTCCAGATGACCTTGTAGAATCATAAAGGTGGAGCAGATGTAAAAAAGTCTTTATACCTAAATTCTTCACTTGAACCATGTGGAAAATGGGACCCTGTGAAGGGGACAGATTTGTACTGGATAGGGTAATGAGCCATAACTCAAACACGGTCTTTTCCAGGTCAGTTCGTTTTCTAGTAGGTCTGGAAAACCTCCTGTGCTTTAGCTCTCTTATTGTAAAATAGGGATGATAAGAATAGTATTTGCCTATTAGAGTTGTTGCTAGTATTATGTGAGCATAGAACCTTAGAGCAGTGCTTGGACCATAGATAGTTTTGGATACCTGTTTGCTGTTACTGTCATTACTACACTTCCATATTCTGACAGCAGGCTGCCCAAGGTGCACAAAGATGGTAACCTCATTTGGAACCATGCTGCCTCCCATCTTGCATCCCCAAAACAAGTCATTAAAATATGTCTTTTTTTTTTTTTTAACATCTAGTTTTAGCAGGTTACTGCTCCCTGCTGGGTGACATTGGGTAGGTATTTGGTTCTTTTCAGATAAATGAATTTCATGTTAACACGTTGGCTGCTTAATGCTATCTTTGTCTCGTGGTAATGTGTTAACTCAGTGATAATATATGTGCTTCCAGAAAATCAAGGACTGACTTTCATGAGGTGACTTCAGATTGTGTGGTAGGTGAGTGTGTAAGCTATTTTCAATCAAATGGGTAGTCATCTCACCTTGAGGAAGGCACTTTCTTCCACTGGAATGAATGGGGGTGGTCATGCCATTCCTATCACTCTCACCTCTTAATTTCTGGAAAATAAATGCCAAATACCAAATGGGTGAGCATTTAGGATTTAGACAGTATCATTGTATTCCTTTATCAAGGTCGTATGAATGTAACTTTACTGGAACAATGAAGAAAAACTAGCCGTTATCTTTATCACTATCTTACTTTTGAGAAGCAGGTATATAACTGATGGCTAGCCAGAGGATTCTGGGAGTGTGACTGAAAGAATCTGCCAGGGAGGGAAATATGGTGAAGGGGCAAGCTGCACCCAGAATCTCAGGAGCCCTGGGTCCCAGCTTTGAAATAGCCCTGGGAGGTGGTAGTGGCTTCATCTAGATGGGAGTTTGGCTGCAATCAGCTTGAGCCAGGATCTTTTCTTTATCGTCTTTGGTCTCTCTCTCTCTCTTTTTTTTCTTTCTTTTCAGTGTAACAGAATTCATTGTTTATGCACCACACCCAGTGCTCCATGCAATACGTGCTCTCTATAATACCCATCACCTGGCTCCCCCGACCTCCCACACCCCCCTTCAAAACCCTCAGATTGTTTTTCAGAGTCCATAGTCTCTCATGGTTCATCTGCCCTTCCAATTTCCCTCAACTCCCTTCTCTCCATGTCCCCATGTCCTCCATGTTATTTGTTATGCTCCACAAATATAAGTGGTCTCTCTCTTTAATACCCCCTCTTTCCTCCCTTCCCAACTCCATATCTGTTCCCATTCTTCCAGAGCACAGTGCTTTATTGACACTGTGAATGACCTAAGGGAACACAGTGAGTTGCCACTTTGTGGAGCTGAAACTCTTTGCCAGTCTCAACGCCTGCCCAACCATTGCGCCCCTGCAGGGACCTCTTGAGGAATATGTGGCATTAATCGGTGGAACCTCCTACCTCCTCAGTGTTGATTTATATTTTCCTTCCCGGCACTCCCCCCCGTACCCCTCCCCCCACCCCATCATGGGTCGGGGAGGCGGGGAGGGATGGACAAATGAAGGCTCTCATTAGTGAGAACATATCAGGACTTTTTGAGTGTGATGTGTGATTACTTTAATCCCTACCAATTGCTTTAATATTTCAAAATGGACCCGGGTCTCCGGCGGGCCTGTAGGTGAGCCGCACCTGAGAGCTGCCGGCGCGAACTCCGCGGAAGCTCGCCGCGCAGTTCTGCCCGCAGCCTTCTGGGGAGCCGCAGCCTTCGGTTCCCCGGGACAGAGCGCGGGGCACCTCGGGCGTCGCTTTGTGCGCGCCGGGGCGGTGCGTGGCGCGCGCGGGGCTCCCGGTCCGAGGCCCGAGCGTGTGCCCCGCGGACGGCGCTTCCCCGCGCGCCCCTCCCTCCGTGCCCGCGGGTGTCAGACCAGACGCCAGCCCCGGCGCGCTGACAGACGACTTTTCTCAGTTGTCAGTTTTCTCGCTTGTCAGCAGAGCTGCTGGTAAGTGAAAGAAAACAAGAGACGGGGCGCGAACGCGGCGAGGCTGGGCAGAGAAGGTGGGACCGGAGGAGGGAAGCCGCGGGCCGCCCGCGGCTGGGGGCGGGGGGCGCGGGCCAGTGGGGTGCGCTGCCTCCAGGTCGGACCACCCCGCCCGCACCAGCTCCCCCTTGGCGCTTCCCTTTCCCTCTCTCCCCGCTTTCCCTTCTCTCCCTTCAGTCTCCCCCTCCCTACCCGGTCTCCCTTTCTCCCCCAAATCCATCAGCTGCTACACTGATCGTTTCTGTGGCTTTGTCTTAAAAAAAAAAAAAAAAAAAAAAAAAAGAAAGGAAGAAAGAAAGAAAGAAAGAAAAAAATCCGAGTAGGTCCGAGGTGCTTTCTCTTGGAGCAGGAGCACAATCCCTGTTCCTGGGGATTAGCTCGGGACCATGGCTGGTTCCTGCAGCTGCCTCCGGGAGGCACCTGGGCTGGGGGTCGCCCGTGCTGCGAGCCCGCAGTAAGTCCGGGTTTGGGGGCACAGAAAGTGACAGGCACACAGAAAGTGACAGGCAAAGGCGCGCGGCGCCGGGCTGGGGCTGGAGGGCCGGACCCGCGAGGAGGCGGGGAGAGGGCCAGCCCAAACTCTCACAGCCTCACTCCCAGTGATAACCTGCAGCTATGGAGTCGCCAACCAAGGAGATTGAAGAATTTGAGAGCAACTCTCTGAAGTACCTGCAACCCGAACAGATCGAGAAAATCTGGCTTCGGCTCCGAGGGCTGTAAGTAAATCTATTTACTTCTCTTGCCCCGTTTCTCTCTGCAATTGGTATTTTACGACCCTGCTACAGCCATGACTGCTCACCCCCTTCCTGCAGGTCCCTTTAAATACAGCCCTGGACGTTCCACAACTGCTTCTCTGTTAATTACAGTCACTGCTACCCCCCCCCCCCCCAAGAGACTTTGTTTTGTTTTGTTTTGTTTTGAGTATTTTAGAATGCCTTGCTATTTCCAAAGCATACTTTCTTTGGGGGAAGGGGAAATGTCCTTAGATTTCAGTTGTAGTTAGCTCAATGTCCACGGAGATGTTTCTCATCTTTTTATCCAAGCAGGAAAGTCTGGGGGCACTCAGGCCACAGACTGTTAACCAAAGGAAGATACTCTCTGCAAAATGCTTGCAAACATTTTGGCAGGTGGTCCAAGAACTTACCAACAGTTCAAATTCAACATTCATTCTGGCTGCTAAATTTTCCTCTTCCTTGCCCCCGTCTAGTTCAACTTCTGATATTTTCTTAGGATTCTTTCTATTGGGAAAATAATTACTAGAAGGTAAGGCTGTTTTTGGAGAAAGTGGGGGGTCAGAACAAATATTGGAGTTTCCTAGCAATATTGGAATAGTGAAATAGCACATTTGCTTTCAGTACAGTGGCCAGAATTCTAGTTGGACTGATGGACAGAGCTCTCTGAATTTCATTCACTTCATTGGTTCTGTCTGGTTTTGGGTGCTCAGGAGAGGTGTCCTGAAAATACATGGTATTTTCTGTGAAAAGATTTCATAAACAATGAACAGCTGGTCACCCCGGTCAGGAAGCTATAGTGATAGCTGTGCATTTACAGCTTGCCCCTCTGTTGACCATGCAGATCCCCAAAACACCTTTCATAACTACCAGATACTCATTTCATGAGACATTTGGCATCAAATATCTAGTGCAGTTAAAACAACAACAACAACAACAACAACAACAACAACAACAACAGTTTTTCTTCAAGTATATTCTCCATTCTCTTTCGTATGGACAGGGATGGGAATACGAGCTCCCTGGCAGTTCGTTTTGCAGTAGTTAGTATATTTGAAAGCGCGCATGCGCGCACGCACACATACACACAACCTGAAACAAAATAAAAAAGGCGCTGATACAAGTTAGCTTCATCCTAGAGGAGACCACATCCCAACCGGGATGTTCAGAGTTTCTAAAGGGAAGCGATAGGCGTATATGTTTTTTTAAGGCATGCATGTTTTCAGTGGCACATTGAAAGCGCCATTTATAAAAGCCCTTCCATCAGTAATCCAAGTGAGTTTCATTTTCACCGATCTACACAGGAAACCATGCCAAATAAGATGATTTTTTGGGTTGTCTGGCTGCTGCAGACAGAGGTGGTACTTGGAGATCTTGTCTTTTTGGTTAGCAGGCTGTCCCGACCATTGAGGTGCATTCGGTGTTTATAATAAGCACATGTCGTATGTATGAACATTACAACTGATCATATTGGGGTGCACACAGAAAATTGTCGTGTCTGCAAAGTCTGGGTCCAAGGTAGGCAACATCAAAGTGCTGCCAGGGGGATCCCCTAAAATCTCAGCTGGAGGGACTTGTCCACACACACTCAGGAGCTGCTTCTCTCTGGCTGCTTTATAACTACAACTGACCCCATGGAGCTGCTCAGGCTAGAGGAGAGTGTTTGAGTAAATCAGACAGGCTGAGCATGTGTGTGAAAAAGCATTTAGTGCTTATAACACGCTGTCTTATCGCTTTCTGGTTCCTATCTTTTAGGCTTCTCTCCCCAAGGTGTTGGGGTGTCACATAACCACATTTTTGTTCTCTCGTCTCTTCCATCTACTCAGCATCCTGTGCCTTTGAACATAAAAGGTGTGGGTTGGTTCTTCTCCAAGTGCGTGTTTTTGAATTCCTCTCTTTACCCTTCCTACTGAAATGCCCTGCCTAAAAGCAATCTGAGGAGATCTGTTGCTCCACTTTCTATTTTGAAAAGGACATGTTACTATCGTTATTGTGACACACACACACACACACACACATACACACACACATATATGTCTTTTTTTTTTTTTTTAACTACTGTTAATGGTTCTTACTTCCACTGGGAAAAAAAAAAAAAAAACAACCCAAACAGTAGTGCTATCATAAGTTGCTAAAGACTCTGGAAACCAAAGGCATGCTTATTTATACCGTTTGGAATAACACTCTTGCAGTTCAAAAAATAGAAACTCATAGGAGGTGGAAGGGTATGTTTCTGTTTGTCCACACAACAGATTGTTGGTAAGAGAGAGGAAACAGCCCTTACAACATTTTAGAAAGACCAAATAGCCACAATTGGATTTTCACTATTACCTTGACTCCCTTATAGAAGGGGCTTTGTAGGCAAACACAGATAGTCAAGAATTTGGTTCAGTTTGTTTGAGAGCCATCTAAGTTCAGGACTTGATCATCTCATACCTGGACGGTTCAGTGGCATCAGTCTTCTTGTCAGTATCTTCTGTATTCAGTCTACTGTTGAATTTTTTCATCTCCTCTGTTAGAATGTAAGTTCCTTGAGGATGGATACCTTGTATGTCTTACTGCTATACCTCCAGGGCATAGAGCAGGGTCTGGCACATAGTAGGTGTTCAATTAATAGATGATGACGGAAACATAAAGAACCACATATGAACTTTTTAATAGTAAAAAGGAGGATAAATATATAATGGGGTCAGCTTAGAGGCCACATGACCTATCAACACGGTATTGCATGTAGATGGGAGGCAGGTTTTGTTAACATCATTACCCAGGTTGGGCACAGAAATCTAAACTGAAGTAGGAACAGGGTAAGATGTGGGAAAGCCACAACCCAGGGCTGAATCCCACTCTTTGGTTTACCTAGGTTCTCTTTTTCCCTCCCCATATCCTCTCCTCTTTTGTGTACTGGCCAGGAGTGGTCCTTCCCAGCAGAAAGAGGATTGTTATTGCTGTTCTTATCTGCCAAGAATCCACAGTGTAGGAGAATATAGAGGATGCTCCTTTATGCGTTACAACCTCCACCCATCCCCCTTTCATGCTTTGTTTCCTTTAAAAAAAAAAAAAAAGATTGTATTTAGTTAAGAGAGACAGAGAGAGAGAAATTCTGAGAGCGTGAGTGGGGGAGGTGGGAGAAGGCCGAGGGAGAAGGAGAAGCAAACTTACAGCTGAGCATCAAGCCCAGTGGGATCCCCTGGGATCATGACCTAGTTCAAAGCAGATGTTTGACCAACTGAACCACCCAGGCGCCCCCCCCAATGCTTTGTTTCTTTTCTCTTACACATCTCACCACCTGAAAGCTGTGTATTTTATTTACTTATTATGTAAATGTATTTTACATGTGTATTTATTTTATTTACTTATTATGTACTTTATTTACTTATTGTGTTTATTGTCTGTCTCCTCCAACTGAAATATAAACTTCATGAGGACATAGCTTTTTGGACTGTTTTGATCACTGGTGTATCCCTGCACCTACAGTACTATCTGGTATATAGTACATTCTCAATACATATTTGAAACCTAGAGCTTGTTCACATATTTCTCTGGGAAAAAATTGGGAAAAACTCTTAATCTAGCCTTGTAACAACATCAAGATGCTAATAGCACATCGACTATCAGAAATGTGAATTTTAAGCACTGTCTACCCCTCTTGAGATTGCAAAACCCTTGCAAGCCTTGATGCTTACTATAATGATGACTCTTATCTCCCTTGAGCAAGGCACTGAACACCTGTGAATGGAAGCTGACTATGATTCGAGGCTGGTGGTGTTTCTGTCTCCCTCTGCAGCCCTGCCACCATCTCATACCCATGTTCCTCCAAGCCAGGGGGAAACAAATACTACACACCCAAGCTTTTTAATGATCTCTGCCAAAGGGATGATGTCCGCTTATGTTTCTGGGAGGAGCTTCTTCCCCCACCCCCCCATTTCCGTTTCAGTAGACCTCCGTTGTCCCCCAGTACCATTGTTATACCTCTTTCCTCTGTAGAGACGGTGGAATCTGTAAGAACCCTTCCCAGTGGCTATTTTGTCAGGGAATCTTCCAATCAGGGAAAATATGACAAGGGTGGCCCTTTATTCCTCTGGTGATATTGGGGAACCTCAGGACTACATAGGTTTGAGTCATGACTAGCACCTTGGGTCCTGATCAAGAGTTTTCCTATTGCCAGCCTATTCTATGATGACAAAAAATGTTTCTATACTTTTTTTTTTTAATTGAGAGCAAGCCAATAGGTTTCACTGACTCCTTGGCATTTATTATCACAGTTGTAGTTAAGCCATCATGTATTTATTTTACCCAACTCTAAGTAGTCAGTATAATTAATTTTATGCTTATGTGACACTATGAAGATGATTTCTTTTGCGTTATCTGAAACAATATTATGATATAAAGGGAGGTAAATGCCTATTAAGGTAACAGACCAGAACTATTGATTTTATGTATTCAGTGAGCTTTTTGACTCCCTAGTATGGTAATGGGCCCTAACTCCCTCTACTCCCTGGCTTAGGGATGAGCTCAACATCCAGGACTGGCCAGTCTTAGGATTTCACCTTAGTGGCAACAGTGGTAGGTGTCAGGTGGGGCAGGGAAGCCAAGCAGAAGTGGTAGGGTCCTTCATTAAAACTGCTCTCTTGGCTGTTGGGGAGGGCTGCTTTCCCTTCTTCTGGGTTTTCCTGGTGGCTGCCACTGGGTCCACTTCCTACTTCATGGAGAAGACCTTTCTGTGATAGGGGACAGGAGAACCAACACTCAGAGAAAATTAGAGGGGAGAACATGGAGTGGAAAGCCCTGGTCTGCTCCCAGAGGCCCCAGTTCCTACGCCTGTTTCTCAGATTCTGGGCTCTCCCAGCTACAGGACCAATCGGGCTGTTTCTGCTTGGGTTGCTTGGAGTTTGATTTGTCTTAAAAAGTCTTCACTAATACCCCATTGAAGCACAGAGAGCTTAAGTGACTCTTCCAAAGATGTGAGGAAAAGCCATAGGCAAAGAAGCCTGCATCTTTGCTTTCATATTTCTTATTTAATTAAGCCCTCTTATGCTGTACTTTCTCTGTACTCATCAGAAATTTTTAAAAGTGCCGTCAATGTTCAGGCAACATTAGTTTACTCAATTAACATTTATTGAGTGTCTATTATGTGCCAGGCACTTTGATAAGCTCTGGGTGTGCAAAAGCAGATAAGATACCCGCCCTTCGGCCCTTGCCAAACTAGCAGGAGAGACTGAAAGGAAAACTGGAAGTGCTGACTATAGTTACAGAGGAGCGCACGGGGGGCTCCTCCACCTGGGATGCTGGGAGAAGGTGCTGCAGGCTAGCAGTGAGCTGCAGATTTATTCTAGCAGATTCCTTAGAGTCACAAGGAAGAAACTTGCACAGATCCTTTTCATTCATATCAGCCTTCTGCAAAGATGCGAAGAAGTCTTTTCAAAGGTTCGAGGAAAACAAGGAATCCTCTAGTCAGCCCAGAATAAACCAGCCCAGAATTCTGAGCTGATTTTATGGAAAATGAGAAAAGCTGCTTCTACTTCCTAGGGATATAGCCTGAGTCCTAGTGCCCTTGTCTATGCTCATTTCTCACTGATAATTCCTAAAAGAGGAGGGTGTGGTTGGGTCCATGTGCTGTCCTCTAACATTGAGTTCCTGGATAGAAATCTCTCAACTCTCAAAAGGAGTTGGCCCCCAAATTGGTCCCTGGTCCCTCAGGGACCTCACAGGGTTACCTTCCCCTACAAATCAATTCTCAAGAACCTTAGTTACTTTCCTTGAAAGGTAGCTATGTGATATCCTCTTGCAGCATATCAAGTACAATATGGAGGGATAGATAAAAGCTAATGAATGGAGGTAACAGAGTGTGCAAAGTACAGAGGCACGGGAGATATTAGCACATCAAGGAGGAGTGAGAGATAATGTTGGACAGGAAGGCATGGGCCAGGTAGTGATACATGGAATTTTGAAAAATTTGCTTTTTGTTTTATTCAAAACTATACATGCTTATAACTTAAGGAGGTAAGTACTTTAACACGTTTTCCTACGTTACACATACATAGAAGTATGTCCCACTCTCCACTTATCTTGCAGAATCTTTTTTATTTTGATACATGTAATTTTAAGGAGTTTACATTTTATCCCTTACCTTATAAGGAACTGTTAAAAGACTTTAAGCTGGAGAATAAAGATTGAGACTTGAATTTTAGGATGGACTATTCTGGAAGAAATGTGGAGGGCAGACTGGTGATGGAATCTGAGGTCTGGAGAGCAGTTGGAGAGGATTCTTGAATTTAGGGTAGTGCCACTTAGTTTTGGAGCAGAGAGAGAGAGAGAGAAGGAGAAGTTGGCTTCCAAGTTTGTTTTGGCTTGGATGTCTTGGTGAGTTTGTTGCCATTTGCCTTGTTGGGGCCATGGAGAGAAGAACAGGCTTGGATAAAGCAGGGTGATGAACTTGGGTTTGGACATGTTGAAATGGAGTTGCCTCTGGGAGATCCATGTAGCTATTGGTGATAGCAGTCTGGAACTGTGGAAAGACCTTTGGCCTGGAGCAGGGGGCCTGAGAGTCATGGTCCTGAGGTAAAGCCTGGCGAATAGATGGCCTAGGGAAGAAGGGCTTCACCTGACTCTCACTAATAAAGCAATGTCAAAAGAATAACCTAAAAAACTCTTTATGTCCACCAGATTACATATTTTAGTATATTAATGGGTCCTTCCACTCTCTCATTTAATTGAAAATGTCAAGTGGCTGAGCATATTTTTGTAGAACTCCTATTATATACCAGATACTAGGAGCTTCAGAAGAGATGTAGAAATATCAGGAGTAAAGCCCTGATCTCAGGAAATTTAGAGTCTAGTTAAGGAGACAAGATAATTCTTTATACATGTGAGAAGTTAAAAAAAACAATAGAAGTATGCACAGTAACTAATTGCTTATTAAGTGATATTGACACAGGGTCCTAGGGTTCTGAGAAGGAAGACATTCATGTGTGAGGAATTGTTTTTGTCTTTCTTTTCCTACTAAAGATCAAGTAAGTCTCATCTGAATACTTTCTTAATGTGTATTAAAGGGAAAAAGAGGTGAATAGAAAAAGGATAAGTAGGTTCTTACACTTAGAATGACATTTTCTGAAACTTGAATACTAATGCAGTATATTAGCACATGCTCGCTTGCTTAACATAATTTGGTTGTGCTGACTTATTAACTAATTACAACTCAATATTTATCACTTAAGTATTTATTATTTTGGCCAAGCTTTATAGCCTCTGTTGGCTGGGAAGCAGCCATAAGCAGAGAGATTTCTGCATTTCTAGCTTGATTTTTCTATCTTTAATTTTCTTTGGCTCATAGAAGATGGCTTGATTCCAGTTTTCCCATATGGGGGGAAAGTGCTCACCTGACCTAACTCATGGCTTTTCAATAAAAGACTAAGAAAAATAATTGTTGAACATGAGGCCCATAAGGTAGTCTGTAACGGCTTTAAGAATGGCCATCCAGCAGTTTCTCATCGGTAATAAAGCATGAATTCTACAACAAACAAAATACTCTATTCCTAGAGAAAGTGTACTGAGTCCATGTAAAGCTTTGGTATTCTTCAGACTGACTGGAGTGTACTCCTTTGACAGCTCTTACTAAACAAAATAAACGAGCCTTCATGAGTGTATGAACACCCTAGATGTTTTTAGGTTGTGAAATAATGAAAGGCTTAAGAGAATAATTCAATCAAGAAGACATAATTTATAATTATAGGTAACAAATTTTATTTATATATTTGAATAAATACACATACATCTATATGCAGGAAAGTCATCCATCACTCATTCACTAAGCAAACACTTTTCCTGGCACTTACCATACACTAGAGAGTGGAAAGCAAGATAAAGTCTCCTTCTCTTTAGGGAACATTCAGTCTACTGGTGGAAGCAAATATTAAACATGTAATTCCACAAGTAATTATTTACATTGATGAGTGCCACAAAGAACTATAGGGCACTGTGGAAACATGTGAGGGGCTGAAACCTGGTCCAAGAATCAAGGAAGGCTTCTCTGAGGGAGATTTAAGCTGAGCTATGAAGAACAAGTAGGTATTAGTTAAGTAAAGAGGTGAAGGAGAGTATTCTAAGCTATTCAAAGCCTAGGAAAACAGCATGTGCAAAGAGCCAATTGAACATAGAAGCTCTGAAAAAAAACAGGAGGGCCAAGTAGCTGTAGCCAAGACTCTATGGAGGTAGGAGGCTCAAGACATAGCTAGAGAGGGATCAGATCTTGCATTTTATTTTATTTTATTTTACTTATTTAATTTTTCTTTAGCCAAGGCAACAGGAGAGATGATTTATTATATACATGTTACATTCAGCCACATATGAAAACAGAGTTAGTCCCAAAAGCCACAGGTCCAGGGCAAAGGACCAAAAGGAATTGTTTTGGTATGAGCAAGGTGGGTCTCTCAAGGTGGTAAATGTGATCAGATGGTGATGGATATTCTTGATCCATTGAATCAAACTCTAGAAAGTAGGCACACAGTCCAACAATTGGTATTAGTATCTCTGGCCTCTGGCTTTCCTTATCTCACTCCTTCTGGCTTCCATGGGTGCATAAGCTAGCAGTTTGCTTGGACCTCTGCCTCATTTTCTTCTTTGATGCTTTAGCCTGCGCATTGGCTTCGTCCTCTACTTCGCTCTCATGGTATGGCAATTTCCAAGAAGAGGTGCTAAGACCAAGAGGCTTCTTTTTTTAGACCAGGGGGTTTTAGCAATGGGAAGCCATTGTAGGTCTGTAGGGATGGATTTGAGAGATTTTCAGAGATAGACTCAACAGGACTTGGATGTGGAAAATGAGGAAAAATGTGGAATCTAGGATGACTCCCAGGCTTTTTGCTTCATTTCCAGATGCTGTTTACTTAGATCAGGACCACTCAGGGGGAGCAAGATTGCAGGTTTTGTTGTGCATGGGAGCAGAATGAATGGAGATTAGAGGTGATGAGTTCAGTTTTGGACATATTGAATATGAGGGACCTATAAGGTGTCCTTGAGGAGATATTGGGAAGGTATGAGCAGTTGGATAAGTGGGTCTGGAGATGAAAGTTCTGGATTGGAGGTATAATGGATAGCCCAACAAAGTAAGAAGAAAAAAAAATTGTATATTTGTATATACACATAGGCATACACACATAAAAGAACACAGTTTAGTGTGACACCCTAAATGGTCTGACAGAAGGTGCCAGAAGACTGTAAATTTATATATATTTTCTCATTGGTGTACGGGCCTACTTAGCAAGAGTGAACCATTTTGTTGTTTATGCAGTAAACTTAGATTGACCATGTTCCCCCCCCCCCCAGGAACTTACTTAGAAACAAGTCTGGGAAACCAGTAAAATATGACTGACCAGCCCCTGATAATAGAGCCCATATACCAGGATATGTCAGGTCAGGGGGAGGTAACAGAGCCCAGAATACAAGGATGAGTCAAGCCAGGTGGAAACATCCAAACAGGAAAGCACCTCCCTAACCACCCAAGAATGTGGGCCCTGCCTTTTGGGCACCAGTTCTGACCAGAGTGATAGGCTAGTTCAAATAGCTACTATAGGGTGAATTGTAATTCAGTTGGCCACCTGTGTGTGGCCAGGCTCAACCACATGGCCTTTACTCTATAAAAGTTAGTCTGTGAGGCTGGGAGTGGTCGCCTCTTTGCAAGAGACCGCCCTGGCCGGTCAGTTTGATTCTCGATGCTTGGCGCAAAATAAAGCTTTGCTTAACCTTCGCTTTGTATCAGTCTCGCTCCTTTGATTATGGACCCAACAATTGGCATTTTTTTTTTTTTTAATCCAGCATATGGGAAAGGCCAGCTAGCCATTGGTGTACATAGCTTTGCTTGGAATCCTTACGTTGACTACTTGGTGCTATGCTCACCATAACATAGATTTGGAGTAGAGACAGAAACCTGGAGGGTAGGAAGTATCATTCCCAGAATTCTAAGGGAAGAAAGAGACCATGACCGAAGAAGCCAAATGGAATCCAGCCCCCATTACAGACCTTCTGGGAAAACAGGGCATGAGCGAGGCAGTGAGACCCAAAGTGTGGAGCCCAGCTACCACCATACAGCCTGTTGAAGGTTGGCTGGGTGAGGGTTCTCTGGACTCTGCAAGAGGCCATCCTTTGTCTAGGCTTGCCCAGTGCTACCCTGTGGGGACAGTGCTGTCCCAGAGGAGGCCTGTGATGGACACACCAGGTCTCTGTCTTTTAGGGCAGTACAGGTCCTGTTGTGGTTCTCACCCTCCATACTACATGTGCCTTGTTCATGGCCCTTTCTCTGCTCTTTAAGGGCTTCCCCAAACGGCGCTCTCTCCCTTCACTTTCATTCTCTTCCAGAAGGACTCAATATTGGAAGATTCCGCTGAAGCTTTCCCTTCCCTTGAGGCCACCAGAAGAGTGAAAACTTAAACAATCGACGTAAGAATGCGTTGAATATTTTGGCTGAAAGTCACTATTGGACATCCAAAGAACATTAAGTTCTGTTTATCCAGATTCCAAACAACCAAAATGCTGAAATAACCAAGACTTTTCCTGTACTCTAGAGACACTCTGAGTAAATCCAGTAGTGAAAGATTAGTTTTTGAAAGCTACTTCCATGTGTGTTTTAGGAATAGTTCAAATTCAGACTAATATCTGACCCTTTTTCCCTCTACCTCTCTGACTCTTGTCTAAGGATGACTCTGCCAGGTCTTATAATACCTTTAAATTACCTCCCCCGAAGTATTTTATACTTAGTATACTAGTCCAGGTGGTTGCTATTTGGAAATCCCTGCTGCTAACTATGAGGAACCATAAACACTTTCAAGAAGAGAGTCCTGTGTTGCTTATTTGTGAAACAAAAGGATTAATTACCGTAAATTGAAGCCCCATAAATATTGCTTGGAATTGTCATTCTTTCTATAAAACTAT
This sequence comes from Martes martes, assembly GCF_963455335.1. Classification (NCBI taxonomy): domain Eukaryota; kingdom Metazoa; phylum Chordata; class Mammalia; order Carnivora; family Mustelidae; genus Martes; species Martes martes. The sequence continues at coordinate 64,005,465 of NC_137899.1, read as the reverse complement.
GGTCTGAAATTAGTCATTGTTAAAGAAGAAATGAAGGAATTGTTCAACGTACCCATTTCTGGGAGTCTTTGGATAGTTGCAGTAAAGGTTATCCTCAAGGAGAATTTGGTTCCAATGTTCAACTCATTTCCATTGGTAGTAGAAGCTCGAAATGGTCCCTGTGAGCGCACCTGCCACTTAATTTTTTTTCCCTTTTTTTTCTGTATTTTGGATATTGGCCTCATTTCTACCACATTTAAATTGTTGAAATTTACAGAGCCTGTGTCCAGAGAAGAGCCTTATGTGTATGATGTTACTGGGAGAGAAGGTTTTAGAGGAAATAGGAAAGACCTCTGCTCCCCAGGAGCTGGTATATTGACTTAAATTCCCCTGCTTTCTGGCAGAAGGAGGTTTTGATAAGAGCTGGGAGGAAGGGTCTAAGAGAGCAGGGAGGGAAGGAATACTACTGGAGTAGATGGGAAGGGCTTGGAAAAATTAGCTCAGTCACTGAAGTTAAACTTGGCAGAAGATAGTTTTTGTTCTGGCTAAATACGTATGGGGAAGAACAAAATAGGGAGCTGAAGCAACCCCCTGGAGAATTCAAGTTAAAAATTCTACCCTTCCCCTAATTACAGGGATAGATCTATAAAGAGTAATATGTTGTCTTAATCCTTTGGATTTATCCCCACTTAGGCAGTGTTGCACAGATATTAAGAAATATTTTTGTTTTCAGCCTTTCTCATTGATGTTTATTTAAACGGGAGCCAGGCGCCCAGGAAAGCGGTCACAAAAACCTCTTCCAGTCCCACCCACGCAGTTTTCTTATACTTATAACACAGCAAGTGGTTGTAAATGCGTGAACAGAGGGATAAATAATTTATGCAAAAAAGTACTACCTGGGGGGAGCGCCTGGGTGGCTCAGTGGTTAAGCCTCTGCCTTTGGCTCAGGTCATGATCTCAGGGTCCTGGGATCAAGCCCACATGGGGCTCTCTGCTTGGTGAGGAGCCTGCCTTCTATCTCTCTCTCTGCCTGCTGCTCTGCCTACTTGTGATCTCTATCTCTCTGTCAAATAAATAAATAAAATCTTAAAAAAAAAAAAAAAAAGCACTACCTGGACTTCTACAAGCATGACATTTACTTTCTATTTTCTTTCTTGAAAAACCCTTTTCCATATTTTGTTGCTGGTGCCAGTAATTAGCTCATTGCCTCGCTTAAAGCAAGATGGAAATAATGCTTGGTCTGCTCAAAAAGCCTTGCTTTCCAGAGGAAGATTTCAGCTTTCTTTGGGGAGGGGTCCCATTTGGGGAGCTGTTGGATGGTAATTTGAGTGCTGGAATTTTAAACCCAGGCCCAGGAGAGAAGCAGGCATGCACAAGAGATTTGGATTTCTGTGTCTGGCCAGCTGTCTAGGCAGACAAGGGGGCTGGGGAGGGAGAACAAAGAAGAAGCAGGGCTTCGGGAATGTGGGAGCATGAGGCATAGTGTGGATTGGCTGTGTGAATTGGTGCTGTTCCAGGTGGGGCTTCCTGTGGGGTTGTTCAGTTTGGATTAATCTTTCTCAAAGATTTCTCCTCTTTCCAGTGTCCAGCCAGCAGTAGATAGAAACATACTTGTTTCCAGGAGTGAGTTAAGAATTGATGGTCTTATTCACAGCTCTGTTTCAGATTAGCATTCTCTCATTCTTCAGGTTCACCACCCTTACCCCCAAACCTCACTTCTTCACTTGAATTTGATCTCATCACTTTGGGTTAAACATATTGCAGTTTTGTACTTTGGGAGTTGCTGACCCTGAGTAATGATTTTCCTTTACTAAGAAGGCTAAATGAAAGGGTGTGAGTCTGTGGGACAATTATCCCTAATAAAAAAGTGAGCAGAAAGATTTTCTAGAAGATTTATAGAAAAACAACCCTTTCCTAATTATTGGGTTATTCTAGGTGAAAGTGAGTTTATGTTACTATTTTTTATTTTTTGTATTTCCTTAGATCTTCAGCCAAGCAGGAAAATAGAATCATTGCCTACATGTATTTTCACTCTGTAGTTTATCAGTTAAGAAATATCTGAACTGGTAAGGGAAAAAAATCCCTCACTTTCTCTAATATCATCTCCCCTTCCCCAATACTCTACAAGGAAGTGCCAGGCAACTGCAATTTATATACACTTTCTTATTGGCATTTACTTATTCAAAATGAGAAGTGCCATCAAACAATCAATATACACATAGCTTTGCAAACCTCGGTTTTAATGTATGCATCATGGAAATGAAATCACTGGTAGGAATAAGAAGATACATACAAGGACCTTCCATTCTCAGCAACATGTAGAGGAGGTCTACAAATGATTTAAGGCATGTTTAGTAGAAGTTTCCAGATATCCAGTTCTGTTCAGTCTGCCCCCCATATGCCAGTGAAAAACAAAACCAGAGGATCAGATGATCATTCAGATCCTTGCTCACTTCATGGGTATTTGTGACATTTTATCTTTGTCCGCTTTCCCACAGGGAGTTAATTGCACGTGACCTGAACTCCTGAGAACATTAGTGAACTGAGTCTTGCTGTGCACTTTGTTTTTTCTGAGCCTGTCCCCCAGTCTCCACCCCCTTGAGGGAACTGAAGGCTGAGAACCAAGATTCCCAATGCTGTCTGTGCATTGGAGTGGTAGTGACCTTGGTAGGGTAGGATGGAGACAGGATCTGACGGGATCTGGACCAGAATGAGTCATCCTTGCCTGGAAGCGCGGGAGAACACCGAAGGCAGAGCTTGAGTTCCCACTGTGCATGTTCAGTTGTTGTAAATTCAACTTCCCATACCAGAAAACCTTCTTGTGCCCAACTGGGAGGTATCTTGCTGTCAACTTTGAAACTCAGCACAAGTTTTATTTTTTTAAAGCCAGCTTGTTTGAATATTAAGCCTATTTATAAACCTCATTATTGCAGCACCCATATGGCTCTTACTCAAAGATACTCACTCCGAAAAAGTGAAAGACTGCCAGCCAGCCTCTTCATAATTTAACATCAGTGCTTAATCAACTCTCACTTATCCAGGCTATCAGGAATGATTCCCAAATCATCTGTTTGACTTTGGAGTATGTGAAACTTAACATTGTTTGATTGTGGGCATGCCCAGTACGTTGGGAATGCCTAGCCATCAAAAAGCGAATAAAGCCCCTCAGAAACATCCTCTCTCCCACCTCATTGTTTTTTGGTGCTGTTCCCTGCAGTCTGTGCTCTGCCCCCAGGCAGGTCCAGGTTTACAGTGGACAGAATCACCCCTTTTACACTTGCTTTGTTTCATCCTTTCTCTCCCTGGCTGAAGCCAGGAGAGGTAAAATGAAACTCAGGGTCTAAAAACCTCTGCTAGATGACACAGCTATGGAGAGCTTTGGGGAACCTTTTTAAATATGGGTGGGGGAGTTAGTGGTCTTTGCTCTTTGATGATACTCCTGACTCAGTTTTCACTTCTTCAGATGTGATCAGCTGGATGTAAATGGACTGAAGCCTTTGGGGGAGATTTCCAGCTCCTCACTTCCCATTCTGTACACAGACACACAGACATACACACAGTCACACACACACACACACACACACACACACACACACACACACACACACACGCACATGCACACGCACACACTATTTGATAGTTCTTGGACAATCTATGGTTTCATAGAAACATTCCAGGCTTAAACAGACCCTGATTTTCAGTGAAGACCAGGAATCTTCTAATTTGTCTAAGGGGTAAGTGGATATGGGTCAGTCAGTGCTGGTTATAGTACATCATGTCTCTGCATTGACTTTCAACTTCTGGAGGGTGCGTAGGGATGCTTTGTAAGCAACTCACTGGGCTTCAGTTTTTAGGGAATTGGTGATAAAAAGAATCCTTATCAAATGATAACTTTAGATATTTCTAAGGATTGTTATGGTGTCCAGTTCATAAATACCCAGTTTTACTTTTTTTCTTCCTACCTTCTCAGCAATGGCCCTACTTCAACATTGGAGGGAAGTGTGTAATTCTGCTAGGTTAACTGAGACCACAGAGAGAGTAGGTGGCAAGGTGTATAACCTACAGGGCTTGGGGGGAAAGCTGGACAGAGTTTCAGCTACTCCCCCTCTTAGCAAGACTCAGAATAGCACCTGCTTCCTCTCTGGTTCAGGTGTTCTTAAGGAGAATTGCAAGTATTTAATTTTTTTTTTTAACCTTTAGAAAGCAATCTGCAACTTTTTTTCATTACTTCTTTAATGAATGAAAGCCTTTTTATTTCCAAACAGAATTTGGAAACCTATTGAATTGAAATACCATTATTTTTGCAGTACCGTTATTAATACAGTAGCTGACCCTCAAACACTTCCTTGGTACCCAGCACTGTGCTAAAGGCTCTTCATTGTTCTTAACACTTGATTCTCACATCACCTTGTGAAGACATTGTTATTATTGCCCAGCTTTTACAGATAAGGAGACTGGTGGTTGGGAACCTGATGTCAGTTGCTTAAGGTCACATTGCTTATTGGGTGGAGTAAGTTGGAGATGGCTTTGAGCTCAGGCAAGGGATCTCAAGCATTGCGTTGTAATGTCTCTCAGAAGAGTGAGGAGGGTGGAACCTGTTCTGGGAAGTTTGCAAAGCACTACTCTAGACCTTCATGGATGCGGTTTCCTTGGCCCGGCCTTGTGGAGATGACCCACCTTCTGCCTGAGCGTGAAGCCCTGCTGTCTCCATCTCCCACATGGCCGGCTTTGCCAGATCCTAGAGCATGACAGCTCCCGGTCATTCTCTACTTTTTACAGCAGCTCAGCCAAGCTATGTGAGTCTTGAGATTTGTGATCTGTTGTTTCAGGTTCCAAAAAATTGTAAATATGAAGTAAGTTTGAAAAACCAAAACAGAACATTTAAAAACATTCCTTTTGTCTTTCAGGTTATGAATCAGGAATAAATTCTTTCAAAGTTCTTAAAAACAAAAGGCCAAAAATAAACTGGGTTCTTCTCCAATTCATTTCCTGCATTTGGAAGGAAAGGACCCAGTTTGTTTTATTGTTGTTGGTTTTGTTTGTTTTTGTCTAGTGTCTAAGTTCCCTTTTGGCACCCTTTGACTTCTTTGCATACTTTTCTTGATTTTCTTTGAAGACTTCAGAGTTTGCTTTCTTTCTCAACCAGCTGAAGGTTCTGTATCCTTAGGCAAGTTACTTAACCTCTCTGAGCCTCATTTCCATCAAGTGTAAGGTCAGGTAGACCTCCCAGGGTCTGTAGGTGTCAAAGTGAGTGAATTTGTATAATAGGCATGGAACTGAGGAGATGTTCCACAACTGTGAAGCCTCCAGTCTCCTCTCATTGTGTTTCTCCTGTGTGCAGAGAACTATGGCTATGGTAGGCGTCCTCGCTGCTCATTGTAAATCATTGCTACACAGAAGGAAAATGAGTGGGAAGAAAGCATTTTTTTGATCAGCTTCTTGACAAATCCACTTATTCATTCCCTGCTAATATACTGAGCAGCTGCCATTTGTCCATCGCCGTTGTGAGGAAGGAGAGAAACACCAGCAGGTAGTGGACAGACCATCATCGCCATCAGTGTGACAGATCATAACTACCTGGAGTGACAAGTGCAGTGACGAGGGTGAGCTCTGGCCAACATGGGGCATACAGAAGGGGCACTATTCAGTTTGGGAGACTGTAGAAGGTTTTCAGGAGGAAGTAATGTGTTGGCTGAGAGCTGAAGGATAAGTAGGGCTCATTCAGTCCTCACTGATCCTGCCCAGTCCAATGATCTGTGAGTTGGATATTGAGTAGGATAATTTCCAAAGAAGTATATTTTCTCTTGTACTTTAAGTGCCGACTTTCAACTCCAGTAGAAGATGACACTGTTTGGATTGGGTCTATCTTGGTTTGGAAGTGTCCAAATGGGACAAGATGGGAAGAGAGCTCTTCAGGACGATGAAGCCAAAGATGGGTTTAGGAAGGTGGGGAGTGAGTACCAAGAAGGTGGATAGTACTGAAAATCAAGTTTTTGCTCTTTCTTTGAGTCTACCAAATGCACAGCCAGCATTTGATAAGTGCGAGGGGCAGCTATAAATGATTTATTTATTTTGCCAGGAGACACGTTGTGTGCCACCCATGTGCCATTTGATATGTAAGCCCTTGGAGTAGATACACAGATCCATGTGACAGGACCCCTGGCCTGAAGAAGCTCAAAATAAGGGGTAAAGGGACCTAAAATTTTCAGAATGCCTACATGGCAGGCATGTACTTGGCAAATTCAAAACACTGTGTCCTCTGAGATCATTCTTTCTATTTTACAGATGTGGGTACTAAAGCTTAATTTAGCAGAGAATGTGCCTGAGTCTCACAGCTGGGGGTGCAGGGGTGTGTAGTTGGGTTTTGAACCAAGTCTGTTATATCCCAAAGCCCTATTGTCTTTCCACATAATAGGAGATGAGACAAGGCAATGCAAAAGGTAACCCCTTCTCTCATCTTTTTTAAAAAAAAAGTATACATTGTATTACTTTTCCTACCTTTGTGCTCAGCACTTTTTAGCCTTATGGCCTGTTATCTCCTTCTATATCTGTCTGGGCTGGGCTGGTTTGAGGCCACTAGACATACCCTCCTTTCCTGTTTGCCTCATACTTAACGCATTTCTCCTTCTGAAATCCCAGCCATCAACCAGGACTACCTCTTCCACAAAGCTTTCCGAGCCGCCCCCCCCCCCCTTGTATTTGTTGTTATTATAACATAACACTTTTTAGGTACATATTTTAACTTCCATTTTTAGAATAACGATTCTTTCAGAGAGTGAATTTCAACAGTGCTATTATGAGGATTAGTGATCTATGAAGTGCTTGTTACTTGTAGGTGCTGAAAATGGAAGCTCTTCTTATTTTTGTCCATCTTTGATTATCTCAGTGCTCCCAGCAGTGGCTTTGTATGGTTCTTGGCAAATGCTGGGAGAGTTCTGTGGAAGCCAACAACAAAGGTTGTCTTCTTCTGACCTTTGAAGATACCCTCTGTTGATAGAATTAGTTGGGCTTCTGGTTCGAAGCCAGGGGCCTCCATCTGGCCTGACTGCCCTCTTGTCTTTGGTCTTTGCACACTCTCAATGGGTTATTTTTTTGATCTTGCCCTAAGAGACTCCTTAGCCCAGTTTAGTAGACAGCAGTCTTAACAAGGGCAAAGGGCACAGGCAACACCCATAACACACTGTGCTCTGTGCCTGTGGATCAATCCTCTGCCCTTGGCTACTGCCTAACAAGTGATCTGTTCCTGCTGATGGGGTCCAGACACAGTCTTTAGAGGGGGCACGAGACACTGTCTTAGGCACTCAGTCACTGTGGGGACCCACACAAGAATCTGCCTTTGTGGAGTTGACATTCATGGGGGTTATCTCATTTATTTCTTACCATAATGTCTTGAGAGAGGTTCTCTGATTATTCCCACCTTATAGATGAAGAAACCGAGGCTCAGAGAGGTTAAGTAACTGGTCTCATACCATAGAGCTCAGTGCCAGAGCCAAGACTGGAACACATAGAGTTTGTTCTAAAGCCCAAGCTTTAACCCACTCTGTTACTTGACCTTTCTCTCTTTATATCTGATATAATCCAAACATAAATATCTTCATATATTTGCATAGTCTTATATGTATATATCTACATATGTGACTACATACATGTGTAAAATAATAGTAAAAATAGTAAATATAAAAACAGTGATCCGTTAATGCACTGCCCTGGGGTCATGGTTATCATTTGGGTGTTTCCTTTCAGATAAATATTTGGTACATTAGGTAAGATCACCCTGTACGTTTTATGTTGCATGCTGTTTCCTTCACTTAACACTCAGCACCACTGTGTATATGTCCATTTGAACAGAGGTGTAACAGATCATAATGATTCTGAATCTGAAAATCTGTGCCCTTTTTAAAAAACGTGTGACATATAGCTCTATGAGCAAATTAGTGGGTTGGCTTCCTGGGTGCAGTGACTGTAATGGGAATGCAGGTGTGGAACTAAGGACAACTGGGAAGCATTGTACTTCCTGGAGATACTTCCAGAAGGATGCATTTTCCACTTCTAGCACTTTTCTTTCCTTGAATCCCTTCCAGTAAAGGGCCTGTTCAAACTCCTTTGAGAGACTTCAGAGCCTGCAAAAAAGGACACAAATCTGAAAACCATTGAGATATTGGTGATATTGGGATAATGAACTTGGTGGCCACTTTCCCCTTGAGGGCCACTATGACCTGGGTGGAATAGCCAGGGCCGATGTTCTCGCTGCTTGATGGATTAAGAAGCCCTATGCCCAGTAGATTTGCCCAAGGCTGAATAGCAGTAGACTAGAATTCCAGCCACGTCTGCTCCTGGGGAAGCTTCTTCTAGGAACTGACCCAGAGCCGCTGAGCCATTAGCAAGTTCCTACTGCTGCTCTCACCACTCTTTCTTCTAGACTTTCTCATTGTCCCTTTCCTCCCTTCTTTCTTATCTGAAGAACGTATGTCTGATCTTAAGGCTTAGGTACATGATTACTCATTTTCATTGTAAAAGACACATCCTTAAAGGGACTTCAGTACTATATAGTGGAGATAATAGTAATAATAGTGACAGTACAAATCACTAATGGTTATTGGCCATTTTATATGTGCCAGACAAAAGAAAGGCTGTATAGGATCCTGCCCAGTTACTTCTCACTAAACCCATGAACCTAATAAATGGAGGGCCTGAGATTTGAAACCTTTAAAACCTGACTTCAACCAGATTCTAGAGTGCTCTCCAAGGGGAAGAATGAACATAGGAAGGCAGAGCCGCTGAGCTCTTGGAATGCTATTTTTAAGTGTTAAGACTGGTCATAGGCATCTGACCACAGTGTCATATAGTAATCCAAAACTTTTAGTTGGGCTTTGAAACCCATAAGCCTCACAGAAAGAACCTCCCACAAAGTTCTCCCCTTCGTGCCTGTCCCTGCTGAAGTTATCTTTTCTAATTCACTGCCTGCCACAAATTCTTTTCTGATGTGTGTTTATGCTTCTTTTCCTACAGGAGGAAATATAAGAAAACATCCCAGAGGTAAGAGTGTCTTTCTGAGAAAGGGGAGCTCGTTGCTTTAGTCATTTGTGGCACAACTCTTCCGAAGCCTGGCTTATGGTGGACGTTCAGTGTAAACAACAGTCTCTTGGTTCTCAGCGAGGTGCCTGCTTCATCTTTGGATCACTACTGCTGCTGTATTAAACATTGGTTGTAGACATTTAGTGTGGCACCGTGAGTGTTTATCTTCCCGTGAGAGTGGATATGGTGGATGAAAAGGCCTATTAACTATAGATCTGCCTATAGGCAGTGATTTTACTAAAATCTTGACCAGAGAGGGCCTGGGCTGGGAGGTGCTGAAGCTTTATGGATGGGAGCACAAAAGTATCTTTAAGTATTTGAATTCTCCTTTGCCTGCAATTCCTATTTGCCTCATTTTCTGACAAAATGCTGTTGAGCTCAAAGCATAGGTACAAATTCCTTTAAGGGCACTAATGGTCTTCTTTTTAAACCATGGAAAAGGTAATTTAAAGTAAAATATCATCTTTTATCATCCAACATTACTTCATTTTATTGAGAAGAGTTGGGAAAGCACATTCCAAAGAAATAGAGTTGCTCAGATCTTTTGTTTGCCAAGCATTAGAAGCCCAGAGTTCAGACTAAAAGGCTAGTGTCTGCTTTTCATTGATTGTATTTGATTTTGGTATTATGACATTAAACAGATTATATTCAGATTAAAAAAAAAAACTCCACCAATGCAATTAAAATCTGCCAGTCGGTTTCAGCAATGGTACTTTCAGTCACATGACCATTTTAATCTTACCTTTTCTCTTGAGCCACATCTCAAGGCAGAGAGTCCTGTCCTGTGGTTTCCATAAAGTCAATAATCCACAGTAGTGGTGTTACTGTTTGATATGCAGTGTAGAGGTGCATGCATCGTTGAGAGAAGATGAATACAACCTTAGGGTTTCCTAGCAGTTGCTAGACTTTTCTAAATATAGTGAGCTTACACAGATGGCTAAATAATTCTGTCTTGTTCAGGTTCATTGGGTTCAGGGTAGTAATTGCATGTGAACCACTGAACAGAATGTAAATTAATCACTCAGATTAGAGGGCGTAATAGTCATCAGTAGTAAAAGGTAATTTATCATTTTTACATGTAGTTAACCTGGGGTATGAAATATTTCAAAGTTGCTTCAGTTTTATTTAAAAAGAGATAAATAGACAAGTTAGAGGAGTTTTACAAGAGAGCCACTCAAACCTGTCAAGTTTCAAATTACTATGTCGATTATTTTTGAAAGCATATTTTTGCATATCTTACATGAATGCTGCCGCATTTTTTATTATGTCGATATAATAAAAAAATAGACTGTCTTGTTCCAGCTTCACTGAACTCATGTAAAGTGCAAATTAATAGAGGGTTGGTTTGGGCTCTTCTATTTTAAATCACATACATATTTCCTATGAAACTGATACATGTCTGCTTATCTCTCAGTGATTACAAACCATCTCTAAACTTCTCGCTTGAATCGGCCGTTTTATTCTGCTGACAGTGATATGGGTCGGGAATTTAGGAAGGACTTGGCGGAGTGGTTTGAACCTGATGCAGCTGGAGTGGGCGGCAGCTCCTGGAGATGGAGGGTCCACTTCCAAGATTGCTTCTTCATGCATGTGTGCAGAGACTTGGTGCTCTTTGTTTTCTTTCTCTCTTTGCACGTGGCTTTCATCCTCCAGCATGGAGCTTGGGCTTTCTCAGTGCATGGTGGTGTCAGGGTGGTTGCACTTTTTGCTGCCTTCGTAGGCCCTATGTGTTCCAACAGACAGGAAGTGGAAGATGCTGGTCTCTTCATTACAGCTTCGGCGCAGAAACTGGGGCAGTGTCACTTCTGCTGTATTTTACTGGTGAAGGTATTACAGAACCCGCTCAGATTCAAGAGAAGGGGACATAGATTATAGCTCTTTTTTTTTTTTTAAATTTTATTTATTTGACAGAGATCACAAGTAGGCAGAGAGGCAGGCAGAGAGAGAGGAGGAAGCAGGCTCCCTGCTGAGCAGAGAGCCCGATGCGGGGCTCGATCCCAGGACTGTGGGATCATGACCTGAGCTGAAGGCAGAGGCTTTAACCCACTGAGCCACCCAGGCGCCCCAGATTATAGCTCTTGATGGAAGGGGGTGGTTAAAGAAGTTGAGACCGTCTTCATTTACCAAATCTGTAGCCTTTTTCAGAATGATCTTGCTTGAGAACTTTTCTAGGGATCTGTAAATTTGGATGAAGTAGATACTTCATTTGATGAATGGTAGACACTTTTAAAGATGTCTTGATATCTCTGTCAGATGCTGGTCTGTTTGAATATACCCTTGTCTATTTGGTGATTCATTTGGACTGAGGGGAGCTGTGATTCCTTTTTCGTGTTAGGGGCAAACATACTAGTGTAAACTCAATGGGCTATTTGAATGCTAAGTGTCGTTATTTGACTTCAGTTAATAATTAGTCAGATCAAGCCGGTGGCTTCATGTAGGGAAACTAAATGTTATATTAAAAAGCTTTAGATCTCATAGGTTTGCTTTGGACATTAGGAGAAAAAGAGTCCAGGATACAAAAATAATCTGCCTTTGTTTAAACTTCTTGTGCTGGGCTTCATTTCATTTCACTTCTATATTTATTCACCTTTCAAAGCCGTGTTAAAGAAAAAACAAATCCTCCGGCTTTCAAAGTCATCATCATCCTACTATATAGCTCAACTGAGATAGGCATCGTACTTTAAATATTTTATCAAGTACTAGGCAGATTTCAGCAGCCCAAGAGTATGTCATGATAGTGATTCTTCTGAATATCACTGTTAATATTAAGGGAAATGTACTCATTTCCTCCAAGACCAGAATTTCAACCAAAAGAATGATGCTATAAAAACCCTTTACTGGGTTAGCAAGGGCACCAGTAAGTAGAAGATAAGATTCTCCCTGCACAGAAGCCTTTATTGGATTAGGCTTTACATCAGCACAATTAAGGGGAGCCATCCTTTTGCCTTGTGATTGAGTCTTGTCCATGAGGGCCAGTCATTCCAAGAGATTTGTTGAAGTGGTGACATGGTAATTTGACAGCTAGAAAGGATTACCCAGGAGAACTGCTTCCCCCTAAAGTTCTCATCAGGTTGTTTTTAAATAGCAGCAACTTCAAGTTATCAGGCCTGGCTCTGAGAAGTTTATATCTTTGAGAAAGAATGCCAGATCATGTACAAAATAATCACAAATACCTAGAAATAATCTAATACTTCTGGGCTGCCACTAAAGAAAGGATTTGCTATCAGAGATGGTGTTGTAAGCTGAATCTATGTTAGAAGTGTTTCCAGCACACCCACACACATACGCACACTCACACCTCTATTTTAGTGTGCTTAGAAATGCTGTGGTTGGTCAGCATAATCAGAGGCAGAGGTACAAATAATGACTTATCTACAAACCTCAAGGACCTCTGCAGACACATGTGCAGTTTTCATGTCTGGACTATGGAAATACTTAGGTCAGAATGGTTAGGAGTTAGAGTTTTAAGCCACATCAGATAGTGAAAACTTCATTAGAATAAAGGTTTTTGATTTATCAGGTATAAATTCTAGGTTGGTGGGTGGGTTTGTTGGTTGGTTGGTTGATTGTGAAAACTTAGTTTAGATAGTGTAAGAAGTTCTGGTTCTGACTATATCTGATTTACTCATTTTATAAATCTAGACATTTCTGTGATGAGATAACTTTATGATAATCTAATTAGATTGATAGTCACATATATATAAGTTTTGACTCCCTCAAAATTTAACTACTAATAGCTTATACTGTTGACTGCAAACCTTACCAATAATATAGTCAACCAACACATACTTTGTATGTTATATATATTATATGCTGTATACTTAACTTAAACTGAGAGAAAAGAAAATGTTATTGAGAGAGTTATAAGGAAGGAAAAACACATTTATAGTACTGTATTTAACTAAAAAAAAAGATCTGTGTGTAAGTGGACATGTGCAATTCAAACTTGTGTTGTTCAAGGGTCATCTGTACAAGAAATTGCCTGTGAATTGCGAAGAGAGAGGTACATGGTTTTGTAGTTAAGACATATGTGAAAAGCAAAATAGAATGTGGTACACGCTATACTAGATCTGAGTATTGAAGGTCATTGGGAACAATTGGGTCGTTTGGGAAGGTATTTACATTATTGTATACTCTTCTCTCACTAGACCACAAAGAGGACTATAGTGTTGCTTCTTATTCACGGTGCTTGGAAGTATGGGCATATTAAAATCTAATAGGATAGCTGAGAATTGTTTCTCACTGTTTTCTCCATGCTTTCATTTATCTTAAAGCTATATGTTTTTCTGGTTCTTTAGGCTTTCTCTCAAAGGGGCAAACGTCTCAAAAACATTCTGGACATTAGGAGGAAGACAGCCCAGGATAAAAACATGTGGAGATAATCGGTTAAGTGGATATCGCACATGTAGATAACAGAGTGGCCTCTATCTGTTGACAGCCAAAATAAGGAGTTATTTTTTCCTCCAAGTGTCTAATGCCATCTTTCACTTGGATTTTTATGTGACTTAGTAATCACATTTGATGAGGCCAATAATTGATTAAATCCAGCAAATGATTCCCTTAGTCAGGTCTGCCTGTGCTGTCACGAATCAGCATGCTTAATGAGTCATCAGCAGAACCACCACCTTTGCTGTTAAGAATAGATTGTCGTGTGTGTGTGGGGGGGTGGGGTGGCAGAGGGGGTGGGAAGACCAGTGGATCTTACCCTCTGGGAAGGCTGCCTTCTAAGCAATTGTATCCTTGTATGAGCAAGTGCATCTTCTGCTGAGCTGTGCCCCTTTCTCATTCTGGGACATAGTAAGACTCATTGGGGAATTCTGAAGCTCTTTCAGCATCACAGACATAATATCAGTGGACTGTTGTCTCTTTTGCTGTGAAAAATGACAGTCAGTTGAAGGGAATATAGGATAAAGCAAGGCACATAGTTTTGCATACTTATGAGTGACCAATTTTGCATACTACTACTTACTTAGTAGTGTTGATATTTAGAGCCTGAGTATTAGTAGTAAAATCAGACAAGGGAAACTTCTAAGCAGTAAAGTCCTTTGAAAAATATTTTCCTGTATTTGTGATGACTATTAAATTCTCAGAGTAGTAAGGACATGTGCATCAGCTGTGAGAATATGTCCAATTTACATTCCAAGATTGCCAGCTGAGTCGAATTGACTTTCCAGTGAAGCTACACCAGACAGAGCAGCAAAGTGGTTTGGTTAGAGCACAGATCACAGATGGACACTGAGACTTATCCACAAAGGAGAATACCCAATGCAGTTAACATGGAAAATGGCCTACAGGTACTGAAATTTCAGGTGAAACACAACCCGGGGAGAAAGGGAGGGTGATGGAAGGTCTATATAGATAGTTTGGTCAGAGGTCAGGGTCACCCTCCTACTATATCAGCAGGAACCTGGGGAGCATAGGTGCAGGGATCTCGAGCCAGAGACGTGGTGTAGGTGTAGCAGGAGTTAGGAACTAGGTGTAGGGAGAGAGGGCGCTGAGATACAGTAAGTAGCTCAGACACTGAGTCTGAGTAGTGTATCTAGATACTAGTAGCAGTAATGACTTTGTCGTTAAGCTGCTGTTTTCTGAGCCAAGAGGATCATCTAGGCACAATTCAGTCTTTATTTCTCTTCCATCTTCGTTGTCTGATAATTACTACCATTCTCCCACTTTCCCAGGATTAACACTTTTGAGTCACTTCGTATGAGCTTCTGTTGTGGTATTTCTCCAACTTTAACTTTTGGTTCTTCTCTTTCCCCCATGTTAAACAGGTCTCTGACAGGTATTTATCGGCTTTTCCTTCTCACTATTTTCATTCTCATGATCTTGCTCCCATCTCATTACTCATCTCTTAAAGAGTATTGAATGACTTTTCCGAACCACTCTCTTTACTCTGGTTTCTTCATTTCATTCCACATACCCATGTCTGATTAATCTTTCCACAGTGTCTCTGATGTGCTGTTTAAACAGCAACAGCACGCCTCCATTAGCTTTCTTTTGACTAATAAAAGCTGTCTTCTTGTTTAGGATTTTAAGGGTTTCTGCAACTGCATCTGCCTCACTTTCCTGCTTTGTCTCTGTTACTCTCTTCTGTTCATTCCAAGTTCCAGTCAAGCTGAACTCCTTCCTGACTGCCATCTTTGCCTTGCGTTTTCTGTCATCCTTTCTTCATTCATAACTTTCTACTATTTTAAATGTTCTCATTTCTACCTGCTGAAAGCCTGTGTTTTCTTGGAGATCCAATTCAAAAGTCATTTCTTTCCATGGAGCTTCTTAGATCTTTCCACCTAAAAGAGATCTTGCTTTTCCAGTTGTTGCTGGTCGAATTCTGTATGCAAGAAATAGCTGGGTGCGGGTCATTCTTCGTGGCACTAGTGTGATTTTTTTTGAGAAGGGAATATGCTCCCCAAAAGCATGGTGCGTTGGACATGATTGGTATTTGTTAAGTGTGGGTTGGCTTTATGAGTGAATCAGATTGGTATCCTCCATATATTTTTACCTTGGGTCAGAACTAAAGTCAGAATTACCAAGTGGACTTGTGGGTAAATAACCTCAGATTTTTTTTAAATTTTTTAATTTATTTTTATTTTTATTTATTTTATTTTTTTAAAATAACTTCAGATTGATGAATGACTCATACTTCTAAGTGGCTTTGCAGATCACCATATATTCCCACATCCAGACTCTCATTTAATCCTCACACTGGCCAGAGTGGAGTCCTCTGAGGTCAGCAAGCCAGATGGCATGCATGGTCAAGAACCAGAAAGTGTTTAATTGCTTGGATCATCGACTCTGCTTTTCTCTTCCATCAATGTGGAACTTCACCTTTGGGTGGAAACTGTTTTTGCTCTATTACCAATGCTTCAATCTTTATCTTTCCTCCATTTAAACCATTAATTCTAGAGATGTTTAGTGCCATGACAAATGTATTTGTTTACAGTGCATTATTCTAAATATTTGATAACTGTGGTGTGCATCTTTTGGCTGTTCTGTGGTATTTTGCCAAAATGGTTTTGAGAATCATTTTCTTAGGTTGTCTAATAAGGTGAAAAAACAATGAATACTGTTACGCTGAAAATAAATAAAAAATTTAATAAAAAAAAAAAAGATGTAAGTATGACTTTAAGACTTCAGTAGCACTCATGCTGGACATACTGCCTCAGAAGTTAAACCCGGACTTTTAAATTTAAAAGTGCCTGGATAGGCAAGTCTCTAATCACTCCTAATCATGGTGGCCTTCAATTCTAAAGAAGCAGAATTGACTTGATTGATTCAGTCATTGGTGAAGGCTTCCAAATTGGGGCCAAGTCCAACACCCAACAGCAGCAGCCTAAGAGGCAGATTTTGAAGTCTCTAGAGACACTGGATCCAATAGTGTAGATCAGAGCTTCTTAAGCTTGACCTTATCGATACTTCCATTGTGAGGATAGCCTGTGCATCAGAGAATGTTTACTAATATCTCTGGCCTCTGCTCACTAAAGGCCAGTAACAATCCCTCATCCCCTAGTTGTGATGACCAAAAAAGTCTCCTGGAGGGCAAAATCACCTCTGACTGAGAACCACTGGTATAGATGAAAAATTAAGAATCAGATTTTGATTTTGCTGATAGTTTAGCTTTGCCAAATTACTCTACTCCTCTGTGGTCTCAGTATCCTCATCTGTGAAGAGATTGAGGTTGAATATGAGGATTTTTCTGGTTCCTTTTGGCTCAAAAATGACTATTCTGTGATTCTAAATACTGAGGTCCTTCAAGAAGAAAGCCTAGACCATGAAACAACATTTGCCATGATGGCAAGAACTCTAGGACTTAAAATGAATCATGGGAGAGGAGCAGCATTGCAGGTGAGCATGGAGGTCACTGAGCAGGTAACATAGACAGGCCCCATAGTGATGGTTCTCTGGCCACCAACCAGATCACTCTTGATTTAGCTATTTCTGATTTCACCTAAATAATGTGAACTAATCATGAGAAAAACATTAAAAGAAAAATTGCCAAAACACGGTCTTTTCCAAAAACATAGATATGTCTAAAGGGTACTCCATTGGTTAAATTTATTGTGTATCTACTCTGTACCAGGTTCTTCAAATGCATTATCTTATTTAATCTTAACAATTATCCTGTTTTATGGATGAGGAACTCAGGGAAAATAGGTAACCTGACTGAGGTCACAAAGCAGAGAAGTGATTGGGTTAGGGTTTAAAGGCAGGACTTTGAGATCTATTCAAGTAGTTTCACAATTTTTTACAGCTCTGGAACTCTCTCACTCCCACCCCCAACCTCCCGAAGAAAGCAGCTTGAAGATGAATAAAATCAAAGGGTCAGAAAGAAATGTACTTTTGGAGTTCATTTCCCCACTTCACCTATTGTTCTTTTTATCATTAGGACATTTTACGTTTGAAAGTTTTCATATTTGCGTTCAGCTCTCAGGAAAGTTGAAGCTCTCACGAAAGTTTAATGAAATCTTTAAGAAGCTTTCAGGAAAATTTAATGAAATCTTAAGTACAAAAAACGAAAAACGACCCAACAAGCTATATTTAAATGGTGTGACTGAAGGCAGGGAAATTCACCTCTACCACCAGGTTCTTTTTTCAAAATCATTTATTTTAGTACAACAACTTAAAGTACTTTGAAGCAATAAAATCAGTCATACATGAGTATGTAACTTTTTACACATAAAAGGTAAACAACAAAAAGAAAATCAGAGAAAAGAAAACTTGTTCTGTATTTTTCTATCCTCTGATTTAATAAGATAATGCCTTTTCAAAGTTCATGAGGTCACTGACTGAATTTTTCCCTTTGTCTCTCCATGAGTGGACTCATGCTCAGCTCTGGGTTGTTTATTCCCATAACTTTGGGATGTCAGGGAGAGAGGACCTGAAGGAAACATTTTAAGCAAGCTGGAGGGAGTAGATTAAGCTGAGAAGATTTTTGGGAAGAGGCATATCTGTAGTCTTCGTTTATCCATGAAATCCAAGTCTTGGCATGAAACTTTTGTCATGTTTGGGGGTAGGTGCCCCTACTTACCTGAACCTGTTTCTTCTTTGCCAGTAATAGTTGGAAACAATAACACTTGCTTCCTAGAATTCTTGGGAGCTCAGAATGAAAAGGGATATATGAAACCTTTGGAAATCTTTGGCACGTGGCGCAACGTGGCACATGAGTAGTGCTCAATCACTTGAGAGCTTGGGAGATCCCTCACAGAGAAATCACAATTCCATGGCCACTTTGCAAAGAGCTTGCCCATTGACTGCACACTTCTCTAAGGAGGCAGGAAGTAGGAGGAAGATAGGCTCTGCTTTTTAGGCAGAGACTGTGTCTTATTTACTGATGGATGGGATCCGCGTTAACAGTGAGTGTTGAGTGTCTTTTGGGGCATGTGTTACAGAATAGAAAGAAGGTTGGGGTAGGTAGGGCAGGGGAGCAAGCCACACAAAGTCAATAACCATTGAAACATGGCCCTTAATTTGGGAAAAAGTGTGAAATGGCCCAGTCTGGTGTGGCATCATGGACAATCTTTCCACAGGAAGGATAGTTCATCTTCATATTTCACTTTTCAGTTTTGAGGGAAAATGTGTGTTCTTTAAACCAGGACAGAATGAATAACACTGTATTTTACTGGTTGATAACATGTATTCTAGAATCAGTATGCCTGGCTTCTCACCCCAGCTTTACTGTTTCCTATGTATGACCTTAATTGCTTAATTTCTCTAAGCT
The DNA here is from genome assembly GCF_963455335.1 of Martes martes. Taxonomy (NCBI): domain Eukaryota; kingdom Metazoa; phylum Chordata; class Mammalia; order Carnivora; family Mustelidae; genus Martes; species Martes martes. The sequence continues at coordinate 63,986,696 of NC_137899.1, read as the reverse complement.
ATTGGTTCTTAAATGGTAGTGATTTCCCTCTCAGAAGCTATTTGGCATGTCTGGAGGTATTTTTGGTTGTCACATCTGAGAGTGGGATATTCTACTGGCATCTAGCAGACAGAGGGCAAGGATGCTGTTAAGTATCCTACAGTGCGCAGAACATCTCCACCATAACAAAGAATTATCTGGTCCAAGATGGGAGTGGTAGCAAGGTTGAGAAACCTTGCTCTAACCCTTAACTTTCTTCATCTGTACAAAGGAAATAATAATAGTACTTACCTATAAGGCTGTTGTCAGGGTTAAATGAAATAAAGATTGAAAGCATTAAGTGCACTTTCTGGCTTTTTGTAAAGGTAAAGAGTATTTTAGTTATTATTATTAATGTTACTATTTTGACCTATGGGTCATTGTTTATGTAGCACATTTATGAATTCTGTTTCATAGTTTAAGTAGTTGACGTATAGGATTTTATAGTGTATTAGATGCATTTAAGTTTTATAAGGAAAAAAATAAAGTCCTTCAAATCATGCATTGGAAGAGATTTTGAAATTGTTTTGAAGAGATAATATTGTTTGGTTTATATAAATACAGTAGACTGAAATAAAGCAGAAATCATAAATTCTGTATGTTAGCCCTGAAAAAGCATAAAATCACAGATTTTAAAAGAAATATTTTGATATTGTTGCATATTGTTACATAGGAGGCAATAAAGCAAAACAAATTTACTAAGAAAATTTGCATTATCACATGCATTATCAGTAAATCAATGAAAACTGATAGCTACAAGGTAAGCCTCAATATAAATTGGAATGGATTCCTACTTTTACACCAGACCACAAAAATGTCCCTTGAGTTAAATACAAGTCCAGTAGCCAGTACAGTAGGTCTGAATACATAGCTCTACCTAGAATCACAGGCCACACTCCTTTCAGGTCTGGTGACAGGGCTCTGTCACCAGAGCTGGGACTGTCCTGGTTGTCTTGTCCCAATTGTCTTGTTTCCCTTTTGCATAAATACAAAGGGAGGACTTATGGGATGACTTTCCCTAACCTTTAAGATGTGTTTCATCATTTAGATCATAATCAGGAGTTTCTTAGAGTTACATGACAATTAGACTAAGAAAAGAGCCAATATGGACTGTGAGGTCCGTGATCATTCTCTGCCTGTATGCCAGATTGATAATTCCAAGTAATTTTGCTGTGATTTTGCAGTAATTTTACTAATTTTCATGTCCTGTGTTGTTAATAATAGTAACAGTAGAAATGTATTTACTAGTCACCACGGTTTACTCATGACCCATTATCAAGAAAAAAACATAGATGAGGCGCCTGGGTGGCTCAGTCAGTTAGGTGTCTGACTCCTGGTTTTAGCTCAGGTCATAATCTGCCACTCCCCACCCTCCATGCTCTCTCTCTCTTTCCCAAATAAATATATCTTAAAAAAATAGGAGAAGGAGAAAAAGAAAATGAACCCCTTTGGTAAGGCAAAGAATGCCTGTTTGATGGGTAAACAGAAGCCTCATTCCCTCAGGGCTCATAGTACTGCTCCAGGGTGGGAACGAATGTACTGCATAATAATAATATCAGTGATGGTGGTGATGATGGTGATGGTGATGGTGGCAGTGATGGTGTTGGTGGTGCCCCATGCATACAGCTATTTATTAAGACTGTGGCTTATGCTCATTAGATCCCACTAACTTCAGACTTAACCTGTTTGCTTTTTATCTGCTTTTTTCCCCCCTGCTGACTTCTCTGTATTGAGAGATGGGTTCCAGGAGCATGATTTGGGGATTTGACAGATAAGGTGCTGATGAAGCCATTGTGTAGCTTAAATAGCTTTCCATTTAGCATCATTATTTTGAATAGAAAGAAATTTCCCTTAAATGAGCCTCTTGTGTGGAAAAGGGTACTTTTGATCTTTAGATTGGTGGGGTGGATGATTCCCCCTCCTTGATATCCATGACTTCCGCCTTTGGTTCCTGTGGGGTACTCTAGGGGCATAATTATGCCAGAAGTTTATTAACCAGGCAACATAACATTGACACTCAGAACATGGCTTTTGGGGTCCAAGTGGCCTCAATGTAAATCTCATTTCCACCCCTCCTTAATTTTGTGATATTTCAGCTTGATAAGCATGCATATTCTCAAGGTGTAGGCTACTAATTGTTCCTAACTCTTAAGGTTGTTGATAAGGATTAAAGGAGACAATGTATGTATGGCATATGACCCGGTTCTAGGCATATAATAAGTGCTTAATAAATATTAGCTGTTAATATAATGCCCTCCCTCCCTATAAAAATTAATGGCTATTGAATGAGATTTTTCCTCATAATAAAGGATGAGACCTTGCTAACTCTCTGCAATATTTGGCCTCCCTCAAGGACTTATTCTGCTTGTACAGGAGATTAATTCTTCAGGATCTCATTAGTCAGAGGAGTAGCTGGACTGGTGCCAGCAAATTATGGACAGAGGTGGGAGAATCTGCCTTGTGCTTCAGGCCGAGTCATAAAGTTGTGAAGATAAAGTACAGGTTTCTAGAAAGAGCCTAAAAGAAGGAATCCAACTGTTTAGTCAAAGATTCTAGGTGTTACCTGCTCTCTGCTATTCTCTTGGCCCCTGTATTTATCTTTTAAGATGTCCTGCCATGTCCATGTCAGGGGGCAGGGACCTACCATCCCTGCCAGAGATTTAAAAGAGGAAATCAAGTTGCAAAATGAAAGCTAGTCCATATGGTTGCATTAACAATACTACTCAGAGGTTGAACTGATGAAGTTCTAGAACATAGGTGAGGTTCGGTGGGGTGAGGTCTGGAGCGGATGACCAAGAAGGAATTCTTGAGACATCTTTGGTGCAAAATGGTGGTTTATTAAAGCACAGGGACAGGACCTGTGGGCAGGAAGAGCTGTTGCCCCACTATCCTGAGGAGTGGCTGATTATATACACAGGAGTTGGGTAGGTGAGGACAAAGGGGATGATGTTAGTCTCTAAGGAATTTTGGAAGCAAGGTCTCCAGGACCTTGAGGGGCTAGCTATTGTTGGGAGAAAGGTTATTTATTACTAGTAGTAAAAATCTTCTTGAGAGACCCTTTAGATATATATCAGTGGGCCATATGCTTGGGAATGATTCTTGACACTATCTTGGAGATCTAGAGATAAAGTTTCACATTTCTCCTATCAAGTGTCCTTGTTAGTGAGATTTGGGTTTAGAAGAAATTTAACTTTATTTAGGGCTTGAGGAACTGAGTTATTTGCCTCTGGAAATTGTGCTATTGTTAAGATAGCTTCTTTGTTGTAAATCTCTAGGACATTGGTAAACCAAGGGAGACTCCTGTCTTGCAGGATTGTGATCTCTGCAAGTTAACTATTTGTTTTCCTTTTAGGGCAGTCAGGGGGTGCCTGAGGAATGTCACACATATTACCAAGGGGAGTGGGTGGAGAGGGGGTGCAAGGTGCCAGCTTTTGCTTTGTCCTCAGCCAGCCTCCTGCTCCCTCATCAGAACGAAGAGCAAATTAGAAATATTTAGTTTTAAAAGTGGGTTCTGGGGCACTGGCTCAGTAGGTTAAATGTTCTACTCTTGATTAGATTAATTAAATTAAATTAAATTAATTAAAATTAATAGCCATTAATTTTGGCTCAGGTCATGATCTCAGGGTCATGAGATCAAGCCCTGTGTGGGCCTCCACACTCAGTCTGCTTGAGATTCTCTCTCCATCTCCCTCTGCCCCTCCCCCACTTTCTCTTTCTCTCTCTAATGTATATAAAAAAGATAAAAATGAGTTCTGCCAAAAGTATTGAATAAAATAAAATCAGCATGTTTTATTGGTAGGTATAGATTTTGGCTTGTCTGACTTCATTCCTAGACTCTTCACTTTACTGTATACTTACTGAGTATCAGCTGTGTGATGGTGAGGCACTGCGAGACATTAAAAAATAAAAATAAAAGGACTAAGATGTGGTTTCTACCCTCAAAGAGCTAAGGACATAATGGGAGAGAGAGAGGGACCCAGGCAGGTTATTTCAATATGAGGTTTTTCATAGAGGTACAGAGGAGTGCTCTGCTTAGTTTGGGGGCTCAGGAAATCTTGTTGGAGAAGACCCTGAGCTGACATTTAAGGGTGAATAAGAGAAAATAGCCAGATATGGAAAGTTTTTATGAGTATTTATTTAGAAGGAGTAACATGAGCAGATACTTGATTTTAATAACTTTTGTTATCTGAGTCCCAGTCTCTGCTCTGGCTTGAGTGGGTTTTGGTATGCAAGGGTAGGGCAGGATCAGTGTGCTGTGGGTCTCCTAGGGGCGTGTCATGAATAGTAGTGAGCTGCTGCTCAGAGAAGTAGGTAATCACTTCTCTAGGGGCTGCAAGCAAAGCAAAGGAGACAATTAATAAAGATTTCTCTTTACTTGAAGGCATGTACTGTGGCCATCTGGACCCTGTGGACCACTTGCCTGTTAGAATGGCTCATCCCAAAGAAACCAAGAACTACTTTAAAATAAAAAAGGCAGATAAAAAAAGAATCTCCTATATCTTCTGTAAGAGAGTAGAGATTAGAAGTAATGATGGAAAATGTTCTGTCCTCTATTTTCTCAGTTTTTATAAGGCTGGTCTTTTATTTTTTTCTGTTTTTGATATTCTTATTTATTTTAATTACCTAAATAATTTCTGAATACATTTTCATTGTAAAAAAAAATCAAAAGATTAGAGATAAAGGCAAAGTTTCTTTTAATCATTGGTTAACCGTGTTCTGTTTGCAGGTAACCACTGTTATGAACTTTTTTTTTTTTTTAAAGATTTTATTTTTCATTTATTTGAGAGAGAGAGAGAGCATGAGAGGGAGGAGGGGCTCAGACTCGTGGCTCAGCCCGGAGCCCAGTGGTGGACTCCATCCCAGGACCCTGGGATCATGACCTGAGCCAAAGGCAGATGCTTAACCGACTGAGCACCAGGCACCTCTATTATCAACTTTCTTATGTTTCACTTTTATATGTTAGATAGAATTCATCAGTGAAACCATCTGGGCCTGGCCTGGACTTCTTGTAGGAAGAACATGTTCAAACATATTCAGAGTTCTCCAGTGATATCAGAAACACCAGGAAGGTCTGTTAAAACACAGCTTGCTGAAACTCACCCCCAGAATTCTGATTCTGTAAATCTGGGATGAGGTCCGAGGATTTACATTTCAGAAAGTTCCCAGGTGTTGCTGATGCTGCTAGACTGAGGAACCACACTTGGGTAATCACTGCCTTAATGGGTGTAGGGGTACTCTGATTTTCTTTTTTTTCCTTGGGTCATTCTTGGTAAGTTCTCTCAAAATTTGTTGATTTATCTATATTGTGATATTCATTGATATGATATTGCTTACCATCTTTTAAGTTTCTGAAAAATCTGCCGTGATACCCCTTCTTTTATTCTTGATAATGGTAATTTGTGCTTCGTCACATTATTTTTTTCAGTCCTGCTACTTTATTATTACCTATTAATGTTTTAAAAAACCCAACTTTTCTCTCTAATCTTTTCTGTTGATTACTTTATATTTTGTTGCTTTCTGCTCTTATTCCTTTATTCCTGCTTACTTTGGGTTTAATTTTCTAACTTCTTAAGATGAAACATAGAGCATTTACTTTAAACCTTTCATCTTTCTAATATAGATATTGAAGCTATACAGTTCCCTATAAGTTATATAGTTCTTCCTCTGTATCTCCGTGTTGTCTCTCTAAGCATCCCATAAGCTCCTTCATATAAAAGACCCTCTTAATAATTTTTTGTTTCCCTAATAAATCCAGGATGACTATGTCAGAGCAAGTGGATGAGTGAATATGGTTGACCTGGTGGCTTAGATGACTTCTCCTTTGTCCCTGTTTCTTACATATGTGGCTCTCAGACACAGGAGCACCATTTATGGAAGGAAAAGTCATTTTTGAAGCAAACTATGTGGGAGTGGAGAAGTCCTTGTTTTGAAATACTGTTATAATAGGTGGCAGTAAGGCCTGCTTGGCACTCGGAGAACATTATTCCACTGCCTAAGTTGGTTGAATTTTCTCTGAGCTACCCCCTCTCTGGCATTTTCTTTGGAGGCCAGGCCGCTCTTTGTGCTCATTACCAAATGGGGTCAAAATGAAATTTCTCTCCCTTCAAGTCGGATTTCACAATTGACCAGGTACATTATGGCTGAAATGTGGGGCTGCTTTTTCCATTTCCACAGCAGCTGCTGGTGTGGATGGCTGTGAGAGGCCAGAACTGCCCTCTGCTAATGTACTTATATACTAGAATAGATATGGGCTGATCCCGTTGGAATTTTGCACTACTGGGTCTTCAGAGATTTAAACTCTCCCATGCATGGATTTTCTGGCTTTTGGCAACTTGTTCAAAGGAAGAAGCCTTATGGTGTTTGTTTCCCCAGGGAAAATGGGAACTTCTTTGGAGCATTGAGCTTGGAGGCCCATCATTTTACAAGCCATTTACAGTAAAGAGTTAATAACAAAATATCATTACTTTATTCTTAAACTTTTAAATCCACACCAGGGATATAGATCTCAAAATAAGCACATAAACTAGGCTGAGGAGACATTAAACTTTGATTAGAAATCACAATGACTGTGATGATAATAATAATAGCTATGATGGTACAGAATAATACATGATAGTCATTGTATTCCTGGCACTAGGCTAAGTGCTTTCCACATTTATCTTATTTAATTTTTGCTATAACCTGTGGTGTAGGTGCTTTTGTTGTTCCTATTTTATGGGTGAAAAGTCTTAGAGAACACAAGCAACTTACCCAAGGTCAGAAAATAGTAGGGATTAGTTTCAGCTGAGGCCAGTTTGGCACTGAAGTCCTCTGCTGTCCTGCCTGTTTCTTTGACGCTGGGAGATGGCAAGATGGTGACAAAGTGGGATTGTAACTGTGCTTGCACAAAAGTCCATCATCAGGGCTGGTTACAGTCATGCTGATACAGGTGACTTGGGCATTTGCTTAATTCCTCTGTTTAGTTTTCTTGTGCATCGGAAGCTGATGATGACTAGAGGCTACCTCGAACATACCTGGGGGAGAAAAGGAAAAATAATCCTTGTGGAGAATGAAGACCTTAATGAAGGCTGTACCAAAGGGAAGGATCTCCAGTTTGCTCAGCCATTTCTTGTGCTGCTCAGGGGAGGCAGCATGCCAGACTGGCATCTCTGTCCGAGGCACAGATCTGTGCTGGCACAAATCAGCACTTCTTCCTTTTTGTGAGATCTCTGATGAGATGTGGCTTGTGATCAAGTATAATTGAGGTGGGAGGGGGGGAGTATCTAGAAGCTCCAGTCCCATCTGTGGGGCCACAAGAGGACTTGATTTCTCTTTCTGTATGCTTTTAGAAGTTCATTGAGGAAACCAGTTTTTCCAGTTCTCTCCCTAAGATTCCCCCTGCCTTTTTTTTCTTACAAGAGGCTGATTTCCAGGTGCTCTAAATAAGCAAGTGGTTTTCCTGCCCAACTGTGATAAGAAACGATTTTATACCGTGACTAAGTGTGTGCTTACACACACATGCTCACACCCCCACACACTCACAACTGAAATAAAAGTTTATCTCACTACGAGTAATTAAACCTGATATCTCATATTCTATTCTATTAACATAGTAAACTGGTTTTATTACCCACTGATGGATAGCAACCCATAATTTGAAAATTACTGGTGGTGATCAGTGGGTGCTGAAAATAAGGGCATAAATTATATCCTTTTATGGATATATTTGAGTGTCCAGGTCTACCCCAAATGCATTAGTAAATTCAAATGTGTGTTTTTTCCTAGGGGTAATTTAACATCTCTCCAAGAGTCTTGGGGTTTTCTGCCAACCTAAATTAGAAGCAAGTTGTTTGAACCTCTCTCAGGTCCGTGGGTCAAACCAAAAGAAATGGCCCACAGAGGAAGAGCATGGTAGAGTGTCACAGTGAAGGCCCAGGGCCCTTGGCCTTTGCCTGCCTACGTGGTTCTAAGTGAAAACACAAAGTAGTGGGAGTGGCCTGTGTCTTAGGGAATCACTTCTTGCTGTAATAAACCCCTGAGAATCTCCAATCTTTGGGAATTCGCAGTAGATAGCATTAGTAATGGAAAGCAAGATTTTTTTTTTCCTCTCCCAAGTACTGACAGGAGGAAGGATATTTATCCCTTTCATAACAAAAGGAATTGGGCTTCTCTGACGCACAGGGCAGCATGAAATGCAAATGTATTCTGTATTCCGTATGCGTATCCATTCTTCACCCTGCCTTCCAGACTGTGAGTTCATTAAAACTACTGAATGAGTTCCAGGGTGAGGAAGACGAGGCTGTCATTTGCTATGTTCCATGGTTCGCTTCTCCCTTTTCTCTAAGCTCATTCATCTGTGGATGAGTCACAAAGAAACAGCACATTCACCACAGAGCATCCTGCACCCTAGGACCACTTGGCGACCTGATATTTATTTGATTCTGTTAGAATACAGTCAAGACAGAGTTTACCCTTCCTCTCTTGCCTCTTCCTCCTCCCTGTGGATTCAGTTCTCAGTTCACCATGGGAAGGTGTAGCCTTGTTTGTTGATCTCAGTTGATGATGAGTTTTGAGAAGTCACCTGAATTAATTGTGTTGGTGATGGAGTTTGTATTTTCCAGTTCATGGGCTGGTCTTCTCGCACCTGCATCTCTCTGCTCACTCATTAGTTCTTTGTGTACACACGCTTTGCTGCTGATCGCTCCTGGGAACTCTGCAAACAGCACTTCTGAAACTTTGCTGTGATCACCTTAAATATGTTGTTGATAAAATGCAAATTTTGATCCAGTAGGTCTGGGGTGGGACTTGAGACTCTGCATTTCTACTGGGTGATGCTGATGCCCCTGGTCCCTGGCCCTTTGAATAATGAGGCTCCATAGGCCGGCATGTAGGTGCCTGAGAGGTCACTGTTTTGTGGATGTTTATTGGTTTCAATACGCAATGTGTGATAGGGGGTGGTAGATTTTAGTCTATAATAAGAGAATCAGGAATCATCATTCCTTCTAGGTAGAGTTGGTATGTACCATCCAGTCTGATCATTCTTCTCTTTTTTGGGAATAAATGCCCTGTTTCCTATCAGGGGCTGTCTCTCCACTCCTGCAGCAGTAAATGGATTCATTGAGACCTTGATTCTTGCCTTGGAGTTGTGAGGACCAGAGTAGACCCAGGTGGCCAAGAGATGGGAAAATTCTCAGGGTGTGAGAGAATCTTGAGAGTGACATATTTAACCAGGAAAAAGCAGCCAGGGACTGTTGTGAAGTTCCTGCTGATCTGGGACACGACCTGACAGTGGAGTGACAACAAATAGCTTTGTTTTCCTCTTCAGGAAAGCTCCTCCAACATCCCCCCACCCCCCGCAATGGCGCCCCCCCACCCCCAAACTTTACAAATGAAGTCAAACCCTTGCTGCAGCCTCTTCTTTCCAGGATAGCACATGGCTTTTCTCACTAGTGGTGGCATCGTGGATTTCTGCAACACATGATTAGAACTTTACACTACCACGATCAATTTAAGAGGAAGGATATCTGATCCTTTGATATTGCTGTAGCTTTGGCCCTAGAAGGAATCTCAGATGTCATCTGGTTCAGCCTCAGGTGAAGCAGCAAGCTCATATGGTGAAGGGTTGTGGTCAAGGTCAAGCAGCCTGCAACTAATCGCTTGACTTCCAAGAAAGTAGAAAACTGGTTTCACAATCTCTTGCTGTTTCTCCTCCAAGCAGTGCTGCTCCTGGATTACAGACCTATGGCTTTGTCTCTCCAGTGCAGATACTGTGATACTGAATCAGGTCTCCTTGCCCTGCTTCCTCCCATTCCTATGCCTTCTCCCGTGTGCATGCCCATGGACCCTTAAGGTTGGAATAGGACCCTTCCGTTCTTCACACCAAATATACTAAATGCTGTGTCCTTGCCTTTGTTCCTTGTGTCCTGCTTAAGTCGTTGATTCTACTTATCCATCAAGGCTCTGGTTAAATTCAGTTTCTTTCTTGAATCCAAGATCACTAGCCTAAGTGTCAGGAGCCCCAAGTTCTAGTCCTTACCCCAAATAAGCTATGTAACATGGATAAGATCTTTATACCTCTGTGCCTCAGTTCCCTCATATGGGAGAGGAACTTTACCTTGATATTTTATGATTTCTTGATCTCCAATTCCACACCAACTACTCCTTTCTCAGAATGTTACCCTTGAGACACTGTGGAGAAGGTGTTAGCTAGACCTGAATTAGAATTTCAGCTCTGTTATTAATCAGTGTGTGGTTTTAAGCACATTATTAATCTCTATGGGCCTCATTTTCTCACTGGTAAAAGATGGGGTTGTTGGGAGGATTAAATGTATAGTAAAATTATCTAGCACATATTAAGCACTGTGGGCATACATTTTTTTAAAGGTAAAATTATAATTCATTCAGGTATAAAATGATTTTATTTATAATTATTTTTATTAACATATAATACATTATTTGCCCCTGGTCTGGGGTCTGTGAATTGTCAGGCTTACACTTTTCACAGTACTCACCATAGCACATACCCTCCCCAATGTCCATAACCCAATAAGATTTTATTTAATTCATCATTAACAAAGGAACAGATAAGAGGTTACAACCAGATTATCCACCATGAACAAGTGGGATTTATCCATGGGATGCAAGAGTGGCTCAACATTTGCAAATCAATCAATGTGATAGGACAAATCAATAAGAAAAGAGAGAAGAACTACATGGTCCTCTCAATTGATGCAGAAAAAGCACTTGACAAGATACAGCATCCGTTCCTGATTAAAATGATTCAAAGTATAGGGATAGAGGGAACATTCCTCAACTTCATAAAATCTATCTATGAAAACCCACAGCAAATATCGTCCTCAATGGGGAAAAGTTGACAGCCTTCCCTTTGAGATCAGGAACATGACAAGGATGCCTACTCTCGCCACTGTTGTTCAACATAGTGTTAGAAGTCCTAGCAACAGCAATCAGTCAACAAAAAGAAATAAAAGGTATTCAAATTGGCAAAGAATAAGTCAAACTCTCTCTCTTCACTGATGACATGATACTTTATATGGAAAACCCAAAAGACTGCACCCCAAACTGCTAGAACTCATACAGCAATTCAGTAATGTAGCAGGATACAAAATCAGTGCACAGAAATCAGTTACTTTCTTATATACTAAAAATGAAAATATAGAAAGGGAAATTAGAGGATCGATTCCATTTACTATAACACCAAGAACCATAAGATACCTGGGAATAAACCTAACCAAAGAGGTAAAGGATCTGTGCTCGAGGAACTACAGAACACTCATGAAAGAAATTGAAGAAGACACAAAAACATGGAAGAACATTCGATGCTCTTGGATCGGAAGAATAAACATTGTTAAGATGTCTATACTGCCTAGAGCAATCTATACTTTCAGTGCCATCCCAATCAAAATTACACCGGCATTTTTCAAAGAGCTGGAACAAACAATCCTAAAATTTGTATGGAACCAGAAGAGACCCTGAATTGCTAAGGAAATGTTGAAAAAGAAAAACAAAACTGGGGGCATCACGTTGCCTGGTTTCAAGCTTTACCACAAAGCTGTGATCCCCAAGACAGCACTGGCCCAGAAACAGACACATAGACCAGTGGAACAGAGTAGAGAGCCCAGATATGGACCCTCAACTCTATGGTCAAATAATCCTTGACAAAGCAGGAAAAAATATACAGTGGAAAAAAGACAGTCTCTTCGACTGGTTCAAATGGCCATCCAAAGAACAAGCCTATAGATTAGAAAGGTGCTAATGGAGGGCAGAGATTTTCCACAGTGCAGGAGGGAAGTTGACTGCCTCCCCAGCAGAAAGAATGTATCTGCATGTCTGTAGACAAGAATTACTTTGTATTGGGGTAGCAGGGGGCTCAGTTGTTAAGCCTCTGCCTTTGGCTCAGGTCATGATCTCAGGGTCCTGGGATCGAGCCCCGAGCCCCGCATCAGCCTCTCTGCTCAGCGGGAAGCCTGCTTCTCCCTCTTCCGCTTCCCCTGCTTGTGTTCCCTCTCTTACTGGTCTCTCTCTGTCAAATAAATAAATGAAATCTTTAAAAAAGAAAAAAGAATTATTTTGTATTATTATCAGTTATCTACAATTTACAGAGTTGTCAAATGCCTCAAAGGCTATAGGAGTTATGCCTCTCATGGTGAGGACAGAAGCAGGAGAGACAAACCACTTGGTCACCTTTAACACTTTTGCTTCAGAAGTATAAGTCTTGACTCACACTCCTGTGGGCAGAATGGTCTCATGGCCAAGTCCAACATCAGTGGGATTGAGAAGCCCTCTCGTAGGCGTAGAAGAGGTCTATGTAGCAAATGACAATAGCATCTAACGCAGTTGTTTATTTTATAAATTCTTAATCAGTTTTATTAAAGTCAGCCAAAGACAAAGAGGAGCTGTGAATCATAGTTGCAATCCTGCATCAAGCTCAGCATCCAGTGAATTTCTCCATTTTATGTTTATTTCACAGTATTACCAAGACCTTGAGTCATACACAAGTAGAAGCATACGAATGTGTTCAGGTTTACATGAGAAGATTTGCGGAGATGTGAATTTTTAAAAATATGCAATTCAAAGGAACTACTTCTCTGTATTCAGGGACACATGCCCATGTTCAAATATCTACACAGATATGGTGGGAGAAGCTTTTTTCTTAGGCGAGCATAAATGCCTAAGTGTGAGTGTGGTTGGTTCCAGTACATTAAACTTTGATTTGGGATAAACACATTTGAGAATGTGCCTTGTTGTTTTAAAATTCTTTTTTTTTTCTATACAAGTAAAATGTGAATGTATTTGCCTTATAAAAAATTGAGAAGGCTAAAGCATTCAGTCTCCTTTGACTCTCCCTCTGTCCCTCCACCTATCCTGATCCCAGGTTCCTCCTGAGATATTAATAGCTATTATCAGTAGGGGGTGTATATATTTAATGTAATATGTATTTCTCAGCAACTTGCTCTTTCAAGCAATCATATCTTGGATTTTTTAAAGCTTTTATTTATTAATTTTAGAGAAAGAGAAAGAGAGCGGGAGAGAGCACACTAGTTGGGGGAGAAGAAAGGGGAAAGGAAGAGAATCTCAAGCGCACTCCCCATCAAGCACAGATGCTAACACGGGCTCTATCTCACGGCCCCGATGTTATGACCTGAGCCGAAACCAAGAGTCAGATGCTTAACTGACTGAGCCACCCATATGCCCCCATATCTTGGAAATCTTTGTTAGCTCCTAAAAATTTATCTCTTTAAAAAATTAATAATATGTCTAAGTCATAGTTAATTGGGCTGCTTGCCTATTGGTAGGCATTTGGTTGTTTCCAGTTCTTTGCTATGATGAGTTATGCTGCAATGAAATAAGAAGGCCCATTATAGTGTTTATTAAGGGACAGTCTTTAAAATGCACAATTGCAATGGCAAAACTCTGTGCTTTCTTAGTTTTTCAGAGGTATTGGTGCATATAATTGATGTTCATCAGTTTGAAAATCCCTTTTATAAGATTTACATTATTATTTAAATCTAGGTCCCGTTACCTGTTTGGGTAAAAGTCATTAAATGTGAAAATCTTGCTCTCAAACTCTTGATTCCTTGAGTTTATTTCTGTGAAATGCTGTGATATCTGCCCCCCTCCCCGCTGCCTTCTCTCCTCCATTCCATCTTTCGTCTCCTCCCACTCCTCACTTCACCTCCCTCTACTTTTTTTTTTTTTTTTGCAGGCCCCAAATAGCATCTCACATATTATTTCTTGATTTATTCTGTTTCTATAAGATCTGTAGATCATTGTTAAAACAGAACTATGTACAACATTACTTAGAATCGTAAAGATCAACTTTATCAAAAATTCTTTGTTTTTCCAAACAGGATGGGAAGGATATGAACTGGAAATAAAATTAACAACAACAATAATAAAACTGAGATTGAGCTGGTTTTCACATTAGCGTGGATCTTAAACTTGTTTTTTATTGATTTGCACATATTGAAGGGGTGACTTAAGTGCTCTTCTTACTCTGTTGAACTTTTTAAAAAAAGATTTATTTATTTGAGAGAGATTGAGAGACAGAGAGGGAGAAAGAGAGAATGTGCGTGCGCATGAGGGGAGGGGCAGAGAAAGAGAATCTTCCAGCAGACTCCTCACTACACTCTGAGCCAACGAGGGGCTGGATCTCATGACCCTGAGATCATGACCTGAGCCGAAATCAGGAGCTGGACCAAGACACCCTACTCTGATGGACTTCTAGTAGCAAGAATAATAAGATATGTGAAGAGATTTAAAAGTGCATTTGAATTAATAAATAACCATTTGAGAAGGGGGAAGCATGAGACCTTTTAGATTTACACTGAAAGTCCAAAATCTCTGCTGTCCCATATGGCAACCACTGGTCACAAGCGGCTATTGAATCCTTGAAATGTGGCGACCACTGCTGCGTGTTGAAATGATAAACATTGGGATACCTTAAATAAATAGTGAAATACACTGTTTTAAAATGTAGCTACTAGAAGATTTTAAATGCCACCTGTGACTCTCAGTAAATTTCTATTGGACAACACTGCCATAGCTGGGAACCAGGAGGAAAACTGTTCCTAGCTAGATTTACTTTTGCATTCCCCTCTTTGGTAAAGACATACTTAAGTTCTGATCCTACCCTTAGTGCCCAAAGATGATTAAGTTGAAATCCCAAGAGGACTTGCCTGTGCTTTTTTTCTGATTGGTTTTGAAGATTTAATACGGTTTCAGTGTAAGGCTCATTATATCAGATTTTTGCTGCTCTGAAAACATGAAGTGAAGAATTGAAGGAAATGGTAATCACTACATTAGCCTAACAGATAAAAACAATTTCTTTTGCAAGTTTTTCTGCAGTAGATTGTAATGCAGCTCATAACAGTGAGACTCATCTTGATAGAGATTCAGAGTTGTGATTTTTGATTGATAAAAATTCCTTACTTTAGCCTCTTTACCATTTTTGATAAGCTTCTTTGCCTTTGCAAAGAAAATTGAGGCAGTTACATTCATTTGTGGCATATTTGGAGTCTTACCCTTTCCCATCTTGCTAAAGACAGCATTTCTTTGGATTGTTGTAACTTGATAACTATTCAAACACACACACACACACACACACACACACACACACACACACACACTAATTCTGCATGTCAATATTTTTGGTTTGGCTTTTGTCAGTCCCTGAAGATATTTTTAAAATAAATAATTTTATTTTTTAGTTTTACCTTCACTGGAAAACTGAGTGTAAGGTACAGAGAATTCCTATATGCCCCTGCTCCTATGCACCTACAGCCTTCCCCACCATCAACTTGATGAACCTACACTGACATATAAACATCACCCGAAGTCCATAGTTTCTATTAGGGTTCACTCTTGGCATTGTACTTCCTATGGGTTTGTCCATTCATATGGAGTCATTTCATTGCCCTAAAAATCCTCTGTGTTCCATCTATTCATCCCTCCCTCCCCCAACCTCTGGCAGCCACTGATCTTTTTTACTGTTTCCATAGTGTCATCTTTTCCATAGTGTCATATGGTTGGAATCCTAAAGTGTATAGCATTTTCAGATTGACTTCTTCCACTTAGTAAAATGCATTTAAGATTCCTCCATGTCTTTTCATGGCTTGATAGCTCACTTCTTTTAGCACTGAATAATGTTCCATCATCTGGATGTACCACAGTTTGTTTTTCCATTTACCTACTAAAGGATATCTTGTTGCTTCCAAATTTTGATAATGATGGATAAAGGTGCTATAAACATCTCTGTGCAGGTTTTTCTGTGAACGTAAGTTTTTGGTTCATTTGGGTAAATACCCAGGAACATGGTTGCCAAGTTATAAGATAAGAGTATATTTAGGTTTTTTTTTTTTTAATTTTATTTATTTATTTGAGAGAGAGACAGTAAGAGAACACGTGAAAGGGGAGAAGGTCAGAGGGAGAAGCAGACTCCCTGTGGAGCTGGGAGCCTGAAGTGACTTGATCCTGGGACTCCGGGATCATGACCTGAGATGAAGGCAGCCGCTCAACCAACTGAGCCACCCAGGCGCCCATGTATGTTTAGTTTTTTAACAAACTTCTAAACCATCTTCCAAAGTGGCTGTACCATCTTGTATTATCATTAGCAATGAATGAGAGTTCCTGTTGCTCCACATCCTTGCCAGCATTTGGTGTTGTCAGTGTTCAGGATTTTGGCTGTTCGATAGGTGTGTGGTGGTGATGATTGCTTTCATAGGCCCAGATCAGTGAGTGGTTCAGCTGGAATTCTCTCATCCCAGCAGAATACTGTGCTTAGAGGACTGAGGTATGTTCTTGATGTTCTGAAATGGACAGCGAGTCCCTTCTGTGATGGCTATTGAAGGATAAGAGGAGATGCAGACCAGATGGGGCACCAACACTTCGTCTGACATGCAAGCTGTGGCCAGCTCTGCTCTGTGGGTGAACATAAGGAGAGCACAGGCTATGCACTTGGCAAGGGGAAAAGTGGGAATGCTCAGTTTGAGCTGGAGACAGCCTTTGTTCCATTTGGTGTGGATTCATTCTAACCATGGTTTCTGAATTATATTGGGGGGAGTGTGTGTGTGTGTATGTACAAATGAATGCTTGTGCGCATGTGGGGGGATATCAGTTACCTCAACGTGTAGCTTTTGTTCTCTGAGAGCAGCTTGTGTAACCAGCTGTCAGATGGAGGGCCCTGATTAACAGAGCAAATTCCTGGGATGGTATTACAAGGAAACAGAAGCTGCCAGAACTTGGTTGGCCTGAAAAGACACAACTAGGTAGGTATTCTGATCCTCCTCCTTAAGATCAAAAAGAGAATGTACTTCCTCGTGAACAGAGCAGTGGAGTGCGAGCCTGTATCCTGACTGTGTGTGACCTTTGGCTGTAAGTACAGATTGGGAACTGCGTCTATGACATGGGTGCTGAATATGTAATAGTGGACAGGCCAATTCACGTCAGCCAATAATTGGCCTTAACTGTCCTCTCCCTGTTGTAGTGAAATCCTACCCGTGGCAGACCTACCTCATGGCTCTGCCTCATTTCTGATGCTGTGAGAATTGGCTCATCCAGAGCTGCTATTCCTCTTCTCCCTGGCACTGCCCTTCTGCCTTCTGGTTGTCTGCCCTATCTTGGAAGCCTCAGCCAGCCCTGCTAGGATCAGCTCCTCATGTTCTGAGTGGTAGCAGGCAGCTGTTTCAGTGATGTCTTCAAGCTGTGAATACATACATGCTTCTAATTACCATCTTCATACCCCATTGGTTTCTGCTAATTCCCGCCACCATTGTTTCCTACCTCCACCTCCTCTCCACCTCCTGGGCCCTCACCTTGGCTTTCAGACTGTCCTTGTGCTTGACTTCTCTCTTATACTCTGTTTTTGGTGTCTGACATCAGATGAATGTAAATAGGTAGACACATTTAGAGATGGGAGAAAGTTTTCTGAAAAGATGGTAACTTTATATGAAGATGACTCTTAGCATGCTGCCCATTTTCTGCCTTGTCTGTTTTGACCCTTGAGGTCGGGGAGGATCCATTACATTCTGGCCTCTAACAGCTGATTCTGGGACCATTTCCTGCTGTACTGGTTCTTGGCCTGCTCAACTGTTCCATTTAAACCTCCTGGATGGATTCCCTCATTGGGCTGGTACTTGAAGACATCACTTTCCTGGTGGCCTATTTGCCATCTGTCCAGGTCATTACAATTCACTAAAAGAAACAAAAGGTGGGGGGATTATATGCACTGAGAGAAGTGAAATTGCAATTATCTTGGGACGGAGACCTCCGTAGAGAGCTTGAGTGATAAGTATTTTGAGCAGGATCTTGTTAAAGTGCTACATTTCAGCCCTATGGTTGAACTGTATATGGGATCCTGTGCTTCTGAGAGCTTACAGAACTGTGTCTTTCTGGTTTAGCAATTAAACTTAGGTCTCCTTAAAACAGATGCGCCTAGATGAAATGAGCTCTGATTTTATGCTTAAGATTTGCTGTCTCTGACGGTTGTTGAAGGAGGAAGAAATATTTTTTTTCAGGAAGGTCATGCAATAAGAGAGTAAGGAGAGAAGAATAAAAGCATAGAGAATTTTTTTCTTTTTCTTTTTGCTCATTGGAAAAAAAATTAATACACTTGACCCCTGAGCAATATGGAGGTTAGGGGCACTGACCCATCCCATGGAGTTGAAAATCTGCGTGTAACTTTCGACTCCCTGAAAACTTTCTATTAATAGCCTACTGTTGACCAGAAGCCTAACTGATAATCAGTCAATTAATACATATTTGTATGTTTTATGTATTATATGCTGTATTCTTACAATAAAGTAAGCTAGTGAAAAGAAAATGTTATTAAGAAAATCATAACAAAGGGAAAATACATTTATGGAATTGTACTGTATCTGTAAAAAAATCTGTGTGTAAGTAGACCTGTGCAGTTCAAACTCATGTTGTTCAAGGGTCCACCATATTTCTTGAGTCCTAGCTCTGACTAAATACCATATTTGCTTCTTTATTTTGCAGAACTACCTTATTAGGTTGTATGTGTCCCCATTGTATACAGATATATTGAAAGCTTAAGACAACTTTTTAAATTTTTCCTCAAATCAAGTTTTCATCAATTTTTAAAACTTTTTAAAAAGGATTTTATTTATTTGAAAGAGAGGGAGAGAGAGAACTCAACCAGGGTAGATGCAGAGGGAGAACCAGATTCCCTGCTGAGCAGGGAGCCTAATGCAGTGCTTGGTCCCAGGACCCTGAGATCATGACCTGAGCTGAGGTCAGATGCTTAACCAACTGAGCCATCCAGGTGCCCCTTAGCAATTTTCGATCTGCTAGGGATGTTACACATCTTCCTCCCTTCTTCTCTCACCCATATTTTCTTCAATAAAGCATATGTGTTATAGCTTATTTCTGCACTCAGTATTTATATTTTAGTAGAGATAAACCTCCTGACATGTACTGATATACATTGACCATATACTTTAAGAACTGGTAATGTTTAAATTATGATAGATTCATAGGAGTTTACAGAGAAATGTGCAGGGAAGTCTTGTGTATCCATCACCTAGTCTCTCCTAGTGGTACATGACTATGGTATGATCTCCAAACCAAGAAATTAACATTACTACAATCCATAGAGTTTATTCAGATTTTATCAGTTATGCATAAACTCTTTGCCTGTGTGTGAAGCTCTATGCAGTTTTGTCACATGTAGCTTTGTGTAATGAGCCTCACAATCAAAAGACTCTACTGTACCATTACCATGGGACACTTCCATGTTATTCCTTTGTAGTCATACCCATCCCCTCTCTTCCATCCCAGTCCCTGGCAACCTCCTGATCTGTTCTTCATCTCTATACTTTTGTTATTTCATGGGTGTGACATAAGTGGAATCATACAGTATGTATCCTTTGAAGATTGGCTGTTTCTTCACTCAGTAAAATTTCTTCAAGTTTCATCCAAGTTGCGCATTATCAATACTTCATTTGTTTTGATTGCTGAGGAGTAGTTCATGGTATGGATATACCACAGTTTGTTTGACAGTTTGCTTATTGAAAGATAGTTTGGATAGTTTTCAATTTGGGGCTTTTACAAATAAGGCTGTTATGAACATTTGTGTGCGAGTGCCTGCATGAAAAAGAGGTTAAGTTCTTCTGATGTATGTTTAAAAGTTCATTTGAGCTTAAGCACAGAAAAACTCATCATGTTGTGTGGGAAGTTTGATGGCTTAATAATCATGGTTGAGGTTGTTTTTCAGCAAATAAAATCTTTAGCGAACATCATGGGTCAGAAGAGATTTCAACCATTGTAAGCCGTATGTTGAAGCTTTCACTAATCCCACTGGCTTTCATACTGATTTTGTTTTATCCATCTTATACTAGAGTTAACCTTTCTGCCAGGACCAGTTGTATGGAAGTATGTTCTATTTTTTAGGTTTTTTTGTTTGTTTGTTTTTGTTTTTGGAATAGAAATAATGCAGCCACAAAAGCCAGCAGAAAAGTACTTTATTGAAAAATTGGTTGGCCAGTCTTTAATGTGTATATGTATTGGTGGGGAGTAAGTAGGCAAGAGGAAGAGTAGGAACAAAGTCGTTTGGGGCTTGCTTTTAAATGTTTAAAAAAAAAAAACACCAGAAATAAAAAGGAAGGCAAGAAAAGCAAACTCACAGTGGATTATAGTTTTGGTAATAGGAAAATAAGAATCAATTTCATATTGATTTCCCACATCCTTGAGATTAAAATAAAATGACATGCAAACACTATGAAATACATAAAATTTTGTCATTCATTTTTTTTGTTCAAGTAGATCCAATTTAGTAGAAGAAGACTTTCCAACAATATTCTTTACAAAGTAATAAATATATAATTTGCAATTGATATCAGTGGATACGTAGTAGGAACCATATTCATATTCTTTTTTTATCTTTTAAGTGCCAGGCCTAAGTGAATTCATTTGTTCATTTATTCATTTACTTATTCACTTAAATGATCTCCTAAATCATTACTAATACTTCTCCTGTACGCCTGGCTCCTGAAGGGGCCCATCCCATACTGTAAGCTCCTCTTAAACCACTTTATTTCTCATTACCCCATGCTTTCTCACATTCAGGACTTCTTGGAACTACATTTGCCCCTTATGATCACTTGACTGAATTCTACGTTCTTCAAGGCCCACGTCAAATTATCTCCTCTATTGATTTGCTCCTGACTTCCCCTTGCTAGAAATTATATAGCTTTCTTCTGATTTTCCTCAACATTTTATTTGTGGTCCTTTAATATTTTCTGCTTTTAATTATGGTTATTACGTGCTTGTCACATCTTTGCTACTCCATTGTTAATTTCTTGAGTGCTGAGTTCCTCTTTGACGCTTCTTAGTATTTATTTGTTCTCTCCTCCTCTCCCTTTCCCCCTCTGGCTCTTTCTTCTACCTTTTCATCCCTCTCTCTCACTGTTCATTTTTTTCTCTCTCTCTCTTATAGGTATTCATTAAATATTTGCTGAACACCTGCTATGTGTTAGACACTATAATAGGGGCTTTGGATAGAGAGTATAAAAACACATATTAGACCCCTGGGGGTAGCTTGATTATATATTTAAGTTAAACATCAGAAATGAAAAAAAAAAAGATTTCTCTGATTATTAGAGAATCTAGAGGCATCCTAAGAGAAAATGTATTGAATTTTCTTCAGAAATTTTAAAGTAGTGTAAACTATTTTTTTTTTCCTGAGAGAGAAGTATATAATATGGTCTTCCTTAATGACAGTAGACTGAATAAGATCTATTTTATTCCTACATCCAGGATACTGTGAATTTAAGAATGCTACTAAGTTTCGTTGATAGACATCAAGTAGACCTCAGCTAATGCTATAAACTGAAAATGTCAAATAAGACATGATTGGACTTCAAATCACATGCTAAAATAACTTTTATTGGTGCACAGAATATTTCAGCCAAGCATTCTGGAAGCTCTGAAAACAAAAAAGACACACGGAAGTACAGAATAAGTATTTGATTTGCTTATCACTTACCTATGTGGGATCTAATTTGTATCTTGTCTCATAGCTAAGGTGCTTAATAAATAGCAAATAGGAATTATGTCTATACAAGGTAAGATGTGTTTTCATGCCATCCTCCTTTTTTTTTTTTTTTTTTAAATATTTGTTTACTTGAAATGGTGGGGAGGGGAGAGAGAGAGAGAGAGGGAGAGGGCAACCATAAGCAGGGGGAGTGGGCAGCAGGGGAGAAGCAGGCTTCCTGCTGAGCAGGCAGCCTGATGTAGGGTTTGATCCCAGCACCCTGCGACCATGACCTGAGCCAAAGACAGCCTCTTAACCAACTGAGTCACCCAGGTGCCCTGCTGTCCTTTAACTCTTATCTGCCTTTCTCCCTTCTTTCCAAAAAAAAAAAAAAAAAAATTACTGTGGAAAGAATGCACTCAAAGCTGGGAACTTCTGAGCATAATTTGTTTAGAGAGAAGTAAGTGCAGTAGGGATTTGTAGAGCAAAGTCTACAACGCTGTCAGAAGTTCAGTGCCTTGGATTTTACGTGAAGAATATAAGGAACTGGAAGAAGTTCATTTCCAAACAACAGAATCTCTAAGAAACCTTCCTTTCAACGCAGTGCGAGGAAGGCCTATGGAAGAATGAGTGTGGGAATATCAAGGACATGGGCCTAGAAAACAGAGTCAGGGCAACCTTTACTGACAGGCTTCATTTGGGATTAAATCAAGAGTGATATCACCCATAAAGCTGATCAGAGTGCAAATTAGGAAAAGACTCTAGAAGAATGTAGTGAGGAGTTGTTTCTAAAATTCTCATACATACCCTCCTCAGATGTTAGTTTTGTGTTTGCCTCCTGTATGTAGCTGGTTTCTAAGCGGGGTGGAGCGTTTGGTAGCAGAGACTTTGGTTGTCCCCCCTGTGTCACGGCCATAATGGCTTAACCAGACTGAGGGTATGGAAATTACTGCAGTGTAAAACATGGCTTCAAAGTTTATCTTATTGGTGGTTTTGATGAAAATGAGCAGTATATGATCTGTACTTTGTCAGGAAGATTTGGATTTGCTCCCCAGAGCAAAATTCTAGATTTGTGTGGAATTTGTCTGACGCAGACTGAACTCTTTGGGGCCTTGTTTGAATACACTTTATCCTCATACAGATTGCCAGGATTTGAGGCTCTCGTGTGCTTTTCAGAAAATATAACTGCAATTTTACACTAAATGTCTTTACTCTGTAAAACCAAGAATCTGTGGGATTTTCCCCCGTCTGTCCTGATTTTAAAGTATCTGCACATTTCTCTGCTTCAGGTGTATGGGATTTGGCTCAAGTGCCTAATTTTTAGCAAAGAACCTATTAAAAATTTTGGTATTTTGGAGGCCCTTGTATCATTTTATGGGCTATTTCAGAAAAACAAATTTAGAATTTATAAAATTAAATTACAGTCTGTCAATAAAACTTAGGAACATGGTTTTTCTTAAATTCACTGAATCGGGGATCTGGGAGTGAAATGGATCCTAATCAATCTGCTGTCATTCAGGAAGACTCCATTTACATACCCCTCTCTCAGGAAAGAAAATAATTCACCTTCCTTTAACGTGCGTTGGGAGATAGACTACCTGGGAGCTGCTGGTCCTGCTGGCCAGCATAGACCCATTCCTCCCGTTACCAGTGTTTGCTATTAGTATATGAGCATTTAGCAAAGTGATTATAACCTAACACTTGTATTGCACTTTTGAAAAGCACCCTGTTGGGTGGGACCTGGGATCTGGCTCATGGGTTAGAGTTTTCTATTTACCGCTTCCTTTTAGAAACCACAAATCTCATCAAACCCTCTGCAACTGACTATACTTCAGTGATGTCCCCTCTCTTGAGATAAAAGGATTTCTTCATTTGCACATTGAGCTAGGGCCATTCGGAAGTCCTTGCATCCGGCAAACGTTTCTGGGGCTGTTTCATTTCTGTGTGTTTGATTTCTCCTCTTCCTTGAGAACTCATAAGCTGGAAGCACTCTCTGCTAGGACCTGCCCATACTTCTTTAGTAGAAACAGGCTCTCCCTGGGAGCCATTTGCTGGGGTGCCCTGAGCTCAGCTGTCTCCTTCTTGTCCCCTGCCCAGCTAGGCTTTGTCAGGGCATGGGATTTGTTGGTGTCTTTATACTGCAGCACCCAGGATAGCTCTTGGTAGATGGCCTTCCATTGACATTCTTGGGATAAAGCTCACTGAAGGTGCACAAGGGGGCTAGAATGTCTGGGGGCTAAGGGAAGAAGACCAGGTTCTTTAGCGGTCAGACCCTAAGTGCCTATGCTGACCAAGCTGACTGCTTAGGACAGAAGAGAGGCCCTTGGATGGGAAAGGGACTGGGGCTCCCATGGCCCTAGAGTTAGTGGTCTTTGGGGTCTGCTGCAGGCCCTCTTCATTCTCTTTCCTGACAACTCAGCTCTCCCAGAACTTCCTCTAGTCTCTTCAGAATCATGATTCCCAAATCCATATCCCTCCACCAGCTCTCTTCCCTGACCTTCAGACCTATATATCCAAACTTTGTCTTCACTTAGAAGTCTCATTGGCACCTTAATTTAGGAAGTCCAAGTGTAATGGGTTTAATACATTCTATTCCAAATTTGCTTCTCTTGCATGTTGTCTATTTTGGTAAATGGCATCATCATCCATCTGGTTGCCAAAGCCACAGCCCGGGGTTGTCTGTCCTTCCTCCAGTTTCTCTGTCCCATATACAAAGTTGTGTCCCATCAATTTGTAAGTACCTCTTGGATCGAGCTGCCTTTCTCTGCTCACACCGTCAGTAGCACAGTTAGGGCTACCATTTCTTACCTGGTGACCTCCAAATTCAGATATTTGCTTCTTCTTCTTCTTCTTCTTCTTCTTTTTTTTTTTTTTTTAAAGATTTTATTTATTTATTTGACAGACAGAGATCACAAGGAGGCAGAGAGGCAGGCAGAGTGAGGAGGAAGCAAGCTCCCCGCTGAGCAGAGAGCCTGATGCGGGGCTCGATCCCAGGACGCTGGGATCATGACCTGAGCCGAAGGCAGAGGCTTTAACCCACTGAGCCACCCAGGTGCCCCTTCTTTTTTTTTTTTTAAAGCTCTTGGCTTGGGATATCTTTTTATTTATTTATTTGACAGACAGAGATCACAAGTAGGCAGAGAGGAAGGCAGAGAGAGAGAGGGGGAAGCAGGCTCCCTGCCAAGCAGGGAGATGATGCGGGGCTCGATCCCAGGACCCTGGGATCATGACCTGAGCTGAAGGCAGAGGCTTTAACCCACTGAACCAGCCAGGCGCCCCCAGATATTTGCTGCTTATCATATTTCCTCTGGATCATGTGTAGGTATCCTGAAGCCAGAGTAATCTTTCCAAAACACCATCCGCCAGTGTTATCTTATAAGTTTTCTGTTTAATGGTTCTGTATTGTTTTCCAATTAATATCTGAACTCCCTAACACGGTACACCTGACCTTCCATGAAGACCCCTACTTGCCTTTTACCAACAAAGTGCACACTGTCTTCTCCGACCATACTGCATGTACTTTATTTCCCCCAATGTGTGGGTCTCCAGTCCTTGCACGTGTTCTATCTGCCCAAATCGATTCCTTCTTTCTCCAGTACTTTTGCTTGCTAACTCTAATTCATCCTCTAGTTCTCCATGTTTACATCATTACTTCCACGATGCTTCCTTTTGCCAGCCTGCCACATGCTGCTACGTACCTTATACTTTGTCCATCTTGCATTAATGTGACTTGTGGTCCCCCTCCACTCAACTGTAAGCTTGATTAGGGTTTTTCTTATTAACATATATTGTATTATTTGTTTCAGGACTACAGGTGTGTGAATCATCAGTCTTACACAATTCACAGTGCTCACCACAGCACACACCCTCCCCAATGTCTATCACCCAGCCACCCCATTCTTCCCATGCCCCTCCACTCCAGCAATCCTCAGTTTGTTTCCTGAGATTAAGAGTCTCTTATGGTTTGTTTCCCTATCTGGTTTTGTCTTATTTCATTTTTCCCTCCTTTCCCTTATGATACTCTGTCTTGTTTCTCAAATTCCTCATATCAATGAGATCATATGATAATTGTCTTTCTCTGATTGACTTATTTTGCTTAGCATAATACCCTCTATTTCCATCCATGTCATTGCAAATG
Organism: Martes martes; assembly: GCF_963455335.1. Taxonomy (NCBI): domain Eukaryota; kingdom Metazoa; phylum Chordata; class Mammalia; order Carnivora; family Mustelidae; genus Martes; species Martes martes. The sequence goes on along the minus strand of NC_137899.1, from coordinate 63,961,053 downwards.
GCAAGATTTCCTTTTTGATGGCTGCATAATATTCCATTATATCTATCTATCTATCTGTCTATCTATCTATCTCACATCTTCTTTATCCATTCATCTGTCAATGCACATCTAGGACATCTAGGCTCTTTCCATAGTTTGGCTATTGTGGACATTGCTGCCATAAACATTCGGGTGAATGTGCCCCTTTGGATCACTACATTCGTATCTTTGGTGCAATTGCTGGGTCATAGGGTAGCTCTACTTTCAACTTTTTAAGGAACCTCCATACTGTTTTCTAGAGTGGCTGCATCATCTTGCATTCCCACCAGCAGTATAGGAGGGTCCCCCTTTTTCCGCATCCTCGCCAACACCTGTTGGTTCCTGGCTTGTTAATTTTAGACATTCTGACTGGTGTGACGTGGTATCTCACTGTGGTTTTGATTTGTATTTCCCTGATGGCAAGTGATGTTGAGCACTTTTTCATGTTTCTATTGGCCATTTGGATGTCTTCTTTGCAGAAATGTCTGTTCATGTCTTCTGCACATTTCTTGATTGGATTATTTGTTCTTTGGGTATTGAGCTTGATAAGTTCTTTATAGATTTTCGTTACTAGCCTTTTATCTGCTATGTCATTTGCAAATATCTTCTCCCATTCTGTCGGTTGTCTTTGGTTTTGTTGACTGTTTCCTTTGCTGTGCAGAAGCTTTTTATTTTGACGAAGTCCCAATAGTTCATTTTGCCCTTGCTTCCCTTGCCTTTGGCCATGTTTATAGGAAGAAGTTGTTGCGGCAGAGATCGAAGAGATTGCTGCCTGTGTTCTCTTCAAGGATTTTGATGGATTCCTATCTCACATAGGAGTGTTTCACCCATTTTGAGTCTATTTTTGTGTGTGTGGTATAAGGAAATGGTCCAGTTTCATTCTTCTGCATGTGGCTCTTTTCCCAACATCATTTGTTGAAAAGACCGTCTTTTTTCCATTGGACATTCCTTCCTGCTTTGTCGAAGATTAGTTGACCATAGAGTTGAGGGTCCATTTCTGGGCTCTCTCTTCTGTTCCATTGATCTGTGTGTCTGTTTTTGTGCCAGTACCAGACTGTCTTGATGATTACAGCTTTGTAATAGAGCTTGAATTCTCGAATTGTGATGTCACCAACTTTGGTTTTCTTTTTCAACATTCCTCTGGCTATTCAGGGTCTTTTCTTGTTCCATACAAATTTTAGGATTATTTGTTCCATTTCTTTGAAAAAAGTTGATAGTATTTTGGTAGAGATTGCATTAAATGTGTATATTGCTCTAGGTAGCATAGACATTTTCATAATATTTGTTCTTCCAATCCATGTGCATGGAACATTTTTCCATTTCTTTCTGCCTTCCTGAGTTTCTTTCATGAGTATTCCATAGTTTTCTGAGTACAGATTCTTTGTCTCTTTGGTTAGATTTATTCCTAGGTATCTTATGGTTTTGGGTGTAATTGTAAATGAAATTGACTCCTTAATTTCTCTTTCTTCTGTCTTCTTGTTGGTGTAGAGAAATGCAACTGATTTCTGTGCATTGATTTTATATCCTGACACTTTACTGAATTCCTGTATGAGTTCTAGTAGTTTTGGAGTGGAGTCTTTTGGGTTTTCCATGTAAAGTATCATATTATCTGCAAAGAGTGAGAGTTTGACTTCTTTGCCGATTTGGGTGCCTTTTATTTCTTTTTGTTGTCTGATTGCTGAGGCCAGGACTTTTAGTACTGTATTGAATAGCAGTGGTGATAGTGGACAGCTCTGCCGTGTTCTGACCTTAGGGGGAAAGCTCTCAGTTTTTCCCCATTGAGAATTATATTCACTGTGTGTGTGGTGCAAGGAAATGGCTTTTCATAGATGGCTTTTATGATATTGAGTTATGTATCTTCTATCCCTATACTGTGAAGAGTTTTAATGAAGAAGGATGCTGTACTTTGTCAAATGCTTTTACTGCCTCTACTGCGAGTATCATATGGTTCTTGTTCTTTCTTTTATTAATGTATGGTATCACATTGATTGATTTGCAGATGTTGAACCGAACTTGCAACCCAGGAATAAATCCCACTTGATCATAGTGAATAATCCTTTTAATGTGCTGTTATATCCTCTTGGCTAGTATTTTGGTGAGAATTTTTGCATCCATGTTCATCAGGGATATTGGTCTGTAATTCTTTTTGATGGGGTCTTTGTCTGGTTTTAGGATCAAGGTAATGCTGGCCTCATAAAACGAGTTTGGAAATTTTCCTTCCATTTCTTTTTTTGGGGAACAGTTTCAGGAGAATAGGTATTAATTTTTCTTTAAATGTTTGGTAGAATTCCCCTGGGCTCTTGTTTGTTGAGAGATTTTTTGATGACTCAATCTCCTTACTGGTTATGGGTCTCTTCAGGTTTTCTGTTTCTTCCTGCTTCAGTTTTGGTAGTTTATATGTTTCTAGGAATGCATCCATTTCTTCCAGATTGTCTAACTGGCTGGCATATAGTTGCTCATAATATATTCTTACAATTGTTTGTATTTCTTTGGTGTTGCTTGTGATCTCTCCTCTTTCCTTCATGATTTTATTAATTTGGGTCTTTTCTCTTTTCTTTTTGGTAATTCTGGCCAGGGGTTTATCAATCTTATTAAATTCTTATTTATTTATTTGTTTATTTAATCTATTAAATAAATAATTAAATCTAATAAATAAATAAACTTATTTATTTATAAATTTATTTAATAATTTATTAAAATATGATTACACATAATCATATTTTAAGTATTATTTATATATAATATGTTATATAATATATAGTATGATTATTATATATTATACAATTAATTATTATTTATTTATTAAATTCTTTACTTTCCTGGTTGACCCATTCATTCTGTAGTAGGATGCTCTTTATCCTCCATGTATTTGAGTTCTTTCCAACTTTTAATTAAGTTCTAGTTTCAGAACACTATAGTCTGAAAATATGCAGGGAATGATCGCAATCTTTTGGTACCAGTTGAGACCTGATTTGTGACCCAGGATGTGATCTATTCTGAAGAATGTTCTATGTGCACTAGAGAGGAATGTGTATTCTGTTGCTTTGGGATGGAATGTTCTGAATGTATCTGTGAAGTCCATTTGGTCTAGTGTGTCATTTAAAGCCTTTATTTCCTTATTGATCTTTTTCTCAGATGATCTGTCTGTTTCAGTGAGGAGAATGTTGAAGTCCCCTACTATTATTATATTTTTGTTGATGTGTTTCTTTGATTTTGTTATTTTTTTTTAAATTTTTTATTAACATATAATGTATTATTAGCCCCAGAGGTACAGGTCTATGGTCGTTAGGCTTACACACTTCACAGCACTCACCATAGCACATACCCTCCCCAATGTCCATAACCCAATGATTTTGTTATTAATTGGTTTATATAATTGTCTGCTCCCATGTTGGGGTAGATTAGGATTTGCTATGCCCAGCTTAGCACAGGTGCTCAATAAAGAGTTAGGGGGTGAGTCATGGGGGAGGAGTCAGTCATGGGTGAATATGAAAAGGAAGTGTCTGGAGCCTTAACTGTTCAGTAGGAGATCTTTTTAAACTATGGTTTTTTTTGCTTTTCTTTTAAGCTGCTGGCTCTTCCAAGGTCATTCTTGAGAAGTGAAGCTCAGAGTTGTCAGGGAATTAGAAAAATGTAGTTCAATACTAAAATATTCACCCATTTAACGTGTATAGTCAATATATTTCATGTATTCAGAATTGTGTGACTATGACCAAAATTTAAGTTTAGATCCTTTTTATCAGTTGAAAGGGAAACCCGAGACCCATTTGTATTCATTCCTCATTCTTACCTCCCATTCTCCCTCAGCTCTAGGCAATCACTAATCTACTTTTTGCCTCTATATATTTGCCTTTTCCAGACATTTCGTATAAATAAGATCATATAATATGTGGTCTTTGTGTTTGGCTTCTTTCAGTTAGCATGATGTTTTTGAAATTCATAAATGTTGTAGCATGTATTAATATTTTACTCCATTTTATTGCCAAATAATATTTCATTGCATGAATGTACTAGAGTCTTTCCAGTCATTGGTTTGTTGACCTTTGGGTTATTTCCACATTTTGGCTGTTAGGAATTATGCTGCTTTGACCATTCCTACATAAGTTTTTATGCGGACATATTTTTAGTGTTTTCATTTCTGTTGATTATATACCTTGGTGTGAAATTGCTGAGTCATGTGGTAACTCTGTGTTTAACATTTTGAGGGTTGCCTAATAGTTTTCCAAAGCAGCTATAGCATATTAAATTCTCACTGGCAGTGAAAGAGGGTTTCAATTTCTCCACATTGTCTGCAACATTTGTTATTATCTGTCTTTTGGATTGTTGCCATCCTAGTGGATGTGAAGTAGTAGCTCATTGTGGTTTTTATTTGCATTTCCTTAATGGATAATGATATTGAGCATCTTTCCATGTGCCTACTGGCCATTTCTATATTTTCTTTGGAGACATGTCTATTCAGGTCTTTGGCCATTTTTAATTGGGTTATTTGAACTTTTTTGATTTTTAAGTTTTAAGAGCTCTTGATATGTTCTAGATACTAGTCTCTTAGCAAATATATGATTTGGAAATACTCTCTCCCATTGTGGATGTTGTCCTTTGCTTTTTTGATGGTATTGTCTGAAGCACAAAGGCTTTTAATTTTGATGTTGTCCTGTGTATCAACTTTGTCTTTGTCACTTATATTTTTGGTGTCATATTTAAGGAAATATTGTCTAATCCAACTTTATAAGATTTACTCTTGTTTTTTTTTTTTTTTTTCTAAGCATTTTATAGTTTTAGCCCTACTGTTAGGTCTATGATCCCTTTTGAGTTAATTTTTGTGTGTGGTATAAGGTAGCACTCCTCCTTCATTCTTTTATATGCAGATAGCCAGTTGTTCCAGAACCATTTGTTGAGAAGACTTTTTTTCTTATTGAATTTTCTTGGCACCCTTCTCACTGTCAAAGTATTTCTGTCTTAATTGTTTTCAGCATTATTATTTTATTTACCATATAAGTAACACAAGTAGAAAATGATGATAATAATAATAATAACAACAATAATTAGCAGTACTGAGTCTACTAGGTGTCCTGAACTATTCTAGGAGAGCTACCATTTAGTACTCATAATAACTCTGTGAGGCAGTTATCCCCATTTTCAGAAAGGAAGTAAAGGTATGGAGAACTTAAATAATTTGAAAAAGGACATACAGTTGGTTAAGTGTTGGAGCCAGGATTTGAACTCAGTCAAGCTGACTCTACAGACTATGTTCTTAACCATTATGCTATCTCTGACTGTGTATTGTTCACAGGACACATAAAAATTTGAAACAGTCAAAATTCTACTTTCCAGAGAACTACTGTCAGCATTTTCATATACACAGTCTTCTAAATCTTCTTCATTGCAAAAGAATGTTATAACAATGGGATTAGACTACATATACATTCTTGAAATGGTTTTATTTACTTTGTTGATGTGTATATATATATTTAAAGATTTTATTTATTTCTTTGTCAGAGAGAGAGAGATTGAGAGAGGAAGAGAGAGCACAAGCAGGGGGAACAGCAGGCAGAGGGACAAGCTGGCTCCTTGCCAAACAAGGAGCTGGGATCATGACCTGAGCCAAAGGCAGACACTGAATGGATTGAGCCACCCAGGTGTCCACACTTTATTGATATATTAGTGACTCTTCTTGTCCATGAATCTGCTTCGAAAGCATCGTTCTTTATGTCTGCATAATATTCTTCCATATGTTTGTACCATTATTGATTTAACCAACCCACTATTGTTAGACATTTAAGTTGTTTTAATTTTTCATTTTATAGACACTGTTCTGATGCATGCATTCTTTTATGTACTCTTCCAATTTTTCCCTAGGATTATAAAAAACCCCTTTAGTGGAAATTTAAGGAATATGAAATATCTTATAAAGATTTTAATACATAATTAAAAATTATTCTCTAGGAAATTCCTAAATGCTTGCTTTTGATATTTTATATTTTATATCTGATAGGTAACTCTGATCTTACATTGCTTTAGTGTGCATCTTTTTGATTATCAGATTGAACATATATCAGTAATGACTATAATTTTTCATTTGTGAATTAGCTGTTTGTGTTTTGTCCATATTTCCAACTAAGACTGTTTATAGGCTAAAAAGTATGAATCCTGTGACTTTTATTTTTGCTTTCCCTCTAGTTTATCATTGCTTTTAAAAATTTTCCCTATGATTTCTTTTGATGTGTAGAAAATTAAATTTTTCAGTAGCAAAATCTATTAGCAAAACATATATCAGCCTTTTCCTTTATGGCATCTTTGTTTTTAAAAATAAGAGGTCAAAATATTGTTGCCAGTACATGGCTTCCATGTACTAAGGGAGGATATAAGAAATAAGAATAATTTTCCTTTATATTTCCCTGGCTTGTTTTATCTTAAGCATTGGTTATCTGGATTCCTTTAGCTTACAGAGAAACAAAGCATCAGTTTTAACCATTTGGCATTAAAAATGTTAGTGGTGAGACAGGCTGGAATGGAGAACTGGGGTCTCCTTTAAATTGTATGGTTTTCAGCAAGATTTTCTTCTTCATGGTTTGTACTCATTTAAATTTGCTTCTAGCATTTAGATGCCATATCTTAAAACTTAACTGGATTGTATGAGGTAGTGTGGACTTTTTCAGAAACGTTGGTTAGGCAAAGCCCAGACTATTCAATCCTGAACTTCTGTCAAGTCATCACAATACAATATGGAGATTTGGGATTTTCTGTCTGAATGAACTGGTTATTTCCCAAGCAGTGGAACAATTTCTGGCCTCCTAATCTGGTTTGTTGCAATGATGATGGTCAGCAGACTGATTTCATCCAATTGATTTAGAAAATGGATTTTCCCCCATTTTTAATCTTTTTTTTTTTCCGCATGTATGAAATACATTTCTAATTTTGACTCCAGCTCTATGTCTGATTTATTCTTTTTTGGAGGCCTAGAAATGTACCTGCCTTAATTAGAAGCTAATACTAAGTACTTTCTTTTGCAAAACACTGCTGAACACTTTTAAGCTTTATCTCACTTAATCCTCACAACAAAATATACTAGTTTTGTGCATGTTTTACCTAAGAGGAAACTGAGGCTGAGTGAGATTAAGTAAACCGCCCTAGATCAGAGAGCTAGGAAATAGCTCTATGGATTCAAACCCAGGTCTCAGACTGCATGTAGGGCTGGGCTGTAGCACTTCTCAGGAGAGAAAAGGAGGTAAAGAGCTTTATTGACTTTAAGCCAAGTTGAAACCTTACCCGTGTAGCGATAAACGCCAGTGTCTGTACCGATTGGAAATCATTATTATTATGTGACTACAATTGTAAACACCTGCAAACTAGAGGGTCACCATTTATACTGTCAGTTAAGCGTTTGATTCCTCATTTTTTAGCCGTTTGTTCGGTAATACCTGTTTTGCCTCTGTAAGTTCTAAATATACACATCTTGAAAGGCAGGGTTTTAGCAGCACGCTTGTAATTGAGATTCCTATGCAGAACTGTAGACCCTGTCTCTTTCTGTGAACTGGGAGAAGACGTGCTAGGAATAAATGAGGACTTTTGTTTTTTTTTTAAAGACTTTATTTATTTATTTGACAGAGAGAGAGATCACAAGTAGGCAGAGAAGTAGGCAGAGAGAGAGGGGGAAGCAGGCTCCCCGCTGAGCAGAGAGCCCGATGCGGGGCTCGATCCCAGGACCCTGGCACCACGACCCGAGCCGAAGGCAGACGCTCAACGCACTGAGCCACCCAGGTGCCCCTAAATGAGGACTTTCTAATCTCAGAGTCAAAGAAAAACTTTGATATATTTCTTAAGGATATATAGTAAAATAAAAATTCTTGAAGGTTTTTGCTCCTAAATAGATCATATCTATAGGCATTATAACAATGTCACTTTTTCACTAACCATTGCTATAAGGTATGATCTCTTGAGTCAGATTATATCAGAAGTGTCATTGACTATATAGTTTTTTTTTTTAATGTTTTAAACTGTCTTCTTGTGGACTTGACATGTAATGCCTTTTTTTTTTTTTTTTAATGCCCTTTGGATGTGAGTTTTCCTCATTTTTTTCCCTGAAATCTCAGTAAAGTACTTGGTATCTTGCCTTTTTACTAAGTTTTACAGTGCTGAAGGACATCTTTCCAGGCTGGGTCTTCCACTCACATATTATAAGGATGCTACCCAGGCCTGTCTCTTGTCTTTGCACAGCCCCATAGGCCCACCCATATGTTCCCATGTGAGGGGACTGTAATTATTCATGCATTCTTTCTTGAGGGTCCAAGCTGCACAGATGTAAAAAGACCTTTAAGTTGAAAATTTTGAAGGGTGTGTGTGTGTGTGTGTGTGTGTGTGTGTAAAACTAGAAATGTAGTTTTGCCAACTGCAGTTGAGGAAGGATTATATAAGTATAAAGAAGCATTATTTTGCCGAGGCTGTATACGTAAACCCATTGTGTTAATAATAGCAGGGTAGGTCACAGCGTATATTTGAAAATATAATTTTAAAGGATCAGAAAAACACACTTTGACTTTCTGCCAATACTCTTTGATTTAGCAAAACTCATTTATGTTAGCAGTCTGAAACATTGAATAGGAAAGTGGAGAACACTCAGCTTTCTAGGCTCTGAAAATATGGATTGTATGTCTTGTCTTTCAAGGTAGATTTTCTAGGAAGTTAAAAAGTAAGCTTGAGTAACTTCATTATTGTTATTGTTAATAATAGCTACAATTTATTGAGTATTTCTTATTTTCAGACACTGCATTAGATATCAGTTGATATCTACAATAGCCCTGGGAAGTAAGTGTTATGAATCACCATTTTGCAGTCAGAGAATGTGAGCCTCAGAGACAGACTTGCGTTAAGATAACAAAGCTAGAAAGAGATAGAGCAGGACTTGAAACAGAGGCCATCTGAATGTGAAATGAGTATTTTAACATCAGCTTTATTGAATATAATTCACACACAATCAGTTGTACTTATGTTAGGTGCACAATGTAAGTTTTAACATATGCATACACACATGAGCCCATTACCATATTCAAGATAAAGAAATATCTGTCACCTCCAAAACTTTGCTCACGATCCTTTTAATGCCTCCCTCTAGCTCTGCCTTGCCTTTTTCTTTCTAAATGTCCATTTCTGGTTATCTGCTTTCTAGCACTATAGATTATTTGACATTTCCTAGAATTTTATGTATATGGAGTCATACAGTATGTACTCTTTTTAGACTGGCTTCTTTCACTTAGTATCACTGTTTTCAGAGTCATCCATGTAGCACGTATCAGGGCTTCCTTCTTTATATCGTGGGATATTATCCCACGCTATGGATTAAATGCCACAGTGTTTTATTCATTCACTCTCGATGGACATTTGAACAGTTTTCAGTTGGGGCTATTACAAATAAAGTTGCTAAGAATATTATATGCAAGTTTTTGTGTGGACATAGACTTTCACTTTCGTAGACTAAATGCCTAGAGGTGGGATGGCTAGATCATATGGTAGCTACATGTTTAAAGTTTTAAGAAACCACGAAACTATTTTATTTATTTATTTATTTATTTATTTTCAGCATAACAGAATTCATTGTTTATGCACCACACCCAGTGCTCCATGCAATACGTGCCCTCCATAATACCCATCACCTGGCTCCCCCAATCTCCCACCCCCTGCCCCTTCAAAACCCTCAGATTGTTTTTCAGAGTCCATAGTCTCTCATGGTTCATCTCCCCTTCCAATTTCCCTCAACTCCCTTCTCTCCATCTCCCCATGTCCTCCATGTTATTTGTTATGCTCCACAAATAAGTGAAACCATATGATAATTGACACTCTCTGCTTGACTTATTTCACTCAGCATAAGCATAATCTCTTCTAGTCCCATCCGTGTTGATACAAAAGTTGGGTATTCATCCTTTCTGATGGAGGCATAATACTCCATAGTGTATATGGACCACATCTTCCTTATCCATTCATCCGTTGAAGGGCATCTTGGTTCTTTCCACGGTTTGGCGATAGATGGAAGAAACTATTTTCTAAGTGTGTGCCATCTTGTATTCCCACCAACAGAGTATGAGAGTTCCAGTTACTGCATAGCCGTGAAGCACTCAGTCTTTTTAATTGTAGATTTTCCAGTAGATGAGCCATGGTATCTCATTGTGGTTTTAGTTTATAGTTCAGTATCATCTAATTATGTTGAACATTTTTTTCATGTACTTATTTGCCACTTGTATAGCTTCTTTGATAAAATACCTGTTCACATCTGGTTCTCATTTTAAAGTTGTTAATTTATTATTGCTTCCGGAAGGTCTTTGTATAATTTAGACACAACTCCTTGATCAGACTTGTGATTTGGAAGTATTTTCTTGCACTCTGTGTCTTGCTCTTCATTTTCTTAACATTGTCCTTTGAAGAGTAGATGGTCTTAGTTCCGATGCCGTCTTGTTTATCAATTTGTTGTTTTTATGGATTGTGATTTTGATTTCTATTTTAGGTTGAATTATGTTTTCCCAAAAAAAGATATATCCAGAGTTCTAACTTTTTGTGCCTCAGAATTTCACTTTACTTATGCCTATTTATACCTATAGGGTCTTAACAGAGAGAATCAAATTAAGATGAGGTCATTAGGGTGGGCCCTAATCCAGTGTGTGACTGGTACCCTTATAAAATGGGGACCGATGTCCTAGAGAGATGGAAGTGCTTTCTCTGGGTCTTCTGAGACAGGAACAGAGTAATAGGGCCAGGTCAGGTCACCTCATTCTGGACCCTGCCCTCCTGCCACTTTGGATTCATTGACTTTCATAATAAGGAGATTGTATAGTAGTTCAAGAATCCACCTTTGTCATCACATGTATTCCCACTGGGTTGCTGGGAAGGAATATCTTTGTTATTGCTTTAGCAGTGTGAGTGAGGCAGGAAGGCTGAGGGAAGGACACATACCCCGAGCTTGGGACCCACATCAGGGTCAGGGAAGGCAGTAGTTAGCTGTACTCAAGGAAGATGATTTATAGAGACACGGGATTAATATGGCCATCTACAGGCCAAAGAAAGAGGCCTGGAACAGATCTTTCTCTCTCAGCCCTCAGGAAAAACAAACAAACAAACAAACAAACAATGGGCTAATACCTTGATTTGGGACTTCCTAGCCTTCAAAACTGTAAGATAATAAATTTTTGTTAATCCACCCAATTCATGGCACTTGTTTATCCCATAGCAAACTAATACAGTGTCATAAGGATTTTCTTTTTATGTTCTTTTAGAGGTTTTAGGATTTGCATTTACATCTATGGTCTATTGTGAGTTGATTTTTTTATGTGGTGGTGAGGGTGGATTGAAGCTTAGATTTTTGTGTATGAATGTCTAGTAGTTCCAGCCCCATTTGTTGAAAAGACTAGCCTTCCTCCACTGCATTGCAATTACATTTTCGTTGAGAATCAGCTTTCTATATAGTTATATGTTTATTTTAAGACCTTATTCTGTTCTGTTGCTCTATTTGTCATCTTGATATTAATGCCAAACTGTCTTTGTAATAAGCTATGAAATCAGGTTGCATTTCCAAAGTTTTGAAAATCTTTGCTCTTTTTCAAAGTTGTTTGCTATTTTAGAACTTTTCCACTTCCATATGAATTTTAGAATCAGTCTGTCAATTTCTACAAAAAAAAATCCCTCTCTAATTTTGATTTGGATTGTGTTGAATCTATAGATAAATTTGGGAGAGATTTGACAACTTAACAATATAGAATTTTCTGACCCGTAAACAGTATATATATCTCACCATTATTTTAGGTTTCCTTTAATTTCTTTCAACAACATTTTGTAGTTTTTAGTATTCAGGTCTTAACAATTTCTTACCAGATTTATTGTTATTTCATATTTTTGTGTTATTATAAATGATATTATTTTAATTTAAATTTAATTTTTATTTTTTTCCCCTAAGTGTACAAATGCTCATCTTGATATAAGAAGTTACTTCAGTGATGGCTTGTATACAATGTAGTTTCAGTGAGTGAAGCACCAGGCTAAACGCTTCTATCTTAGTGAGAGAAGATGGTACTTGAAGTTCTTTTATACTAAGTGGCGTTCTTTTTAAGTTTCAACTTCTTATTATTCATTTATAGTATATGGAAGTACAGTTGGTGCTTGTATAATGATCTTATATCTTGCAAGCTTGCTGGACTGATTAGTTCTAGTAGCTTTTAGGTGGAGTCCATCAAGTTTTCCACATAAAAGATCATGTTGTCCATAAAGGCAGTTTTCTTTTTCCCTTCCAAAGTGTATGTCTTTTATTTTTTTCCTCTTGCTTTAAGGTACTGGATACAATCTCCAGAATAATGTTGAATGGAAGTGGTGAGAAGAGGGGCACCTGGGTGACTCATTCGTTAAGCATCTACCTTCGACTCAGGTCATGATCCCAGGGGCCTGGGATTGAGCCCTGCATGGGATCCCCTGCTCGGTATGGAGCCTGCTTCTCCCTCTCCCACTCTCCCTGCTTGTGTTCCCTCTCTTGTTGTGTCTCTCTCTGTCAAATAAATAAAAAAAATCTTTAAAAAAAAAAAAAAAGAAGAAGTAGCAAGAGGGGATATCCTTATCTTTTTCCTGATCTTAGAAGGAAAGCATTCTTTCTTTTACCATTAAGTATGATGTTAGTCAGGAGATAGCAAATTTTTTTCCGTAAAGAGCAAAATAGTAAATTTTTGGCTTTGAGGGCCATATGGTTGCTACTGTAACTTCTTGACTGTGCTGTTGCAGTAGAAACAGCTGTGTCTTCCTCACACATATGCACTGACATTACGTAGCTAGATGCAGGTGGGATTCTCTGCAGATCTCTGATGTTTTCTCTTTGTGCCATTCTTCTTTCTCAGGTAGTCTGTCCTGCACATTCTAGCTGCCTTGGTCTCTTTGGAATTTCACCTCTGTTTCCTAACTCGGGGAGTGCGCCAGGCTCCATCTGCGTTCCCAGTCCCTGCGCTGAGCCCTGGAAACTTTCTCAAGGCAGTAAGCTCTGGCAATTGGAGGGCTCCCCTTGTTTGTTTCCCACATCTCAGATACCACTCTTTGTTGCCTGTTCTTTGTTGCCTGGATGTCCAGTGTCTTGAAAACCACTCAATTACAGATTTGCCTATTTTTAGATTGTTTCTTGCCAGAGGGTAAATCTGATTACTGCTATTCCAGCTTGATTAGAAGCATCATTCCCCATATTTTTTCTCATAGCCTTGCCTTGTACTGTGTCTCTGTGAAGAGTCCATTTATCATCCAACTTGCAGGAATCTACAACCATGAAGTAAAATAGCAGCTTGTTGGCAGCTAAGCCAATGGGGTAAGAGCCTAGGCCATTGATCCAAATGGTACTAGACTACCCATAGCTACCACTTTTTATGTCTGATGGGTTGAACATATGTGGGCCAGGCGTAAGTATCCCTAGGATTGTGGCAAATGTCTGGAAAGAAGCTGTTTTTTGCTGAATATTTATTGAAGGGATTCTGAGATGAAATACTAAAAGCTACACTTGAATTGCTATCAGAAGATTCAGTTTGTAAAGAACATGTTTCTGCCATTTACCTTGGAAATTTCTCTGAAACCCATTATTTAATATTGTCATATTATATTAATTTTTACTTTTCATGAAATTCTTTATATACAGGGAGTCTCAAAGAAATATTATATCTGGACTGAATATTACATATTCAACAGATATTTTTGAATTCTTTCTCTGCACGAGGTAGGGTTATAGGTATTGAGGGTATAGAAGTAAAAACAAAGTGACAATTTCATCAAGATTCATTCTAGTAGAGTGAGGCATAAAATAAAGTACGTAAGTTAAATATATGGAACTGGCAGTGCTAGGAGAAAAATGAGGCCAGTTGAGACTGGGGATAGTGGTGTTGGTGTGCCAGCAAAAATAGTGAGGACAGGAAAGGCAAAGACCCCAAATGGCTGATCGTTATTTGTATGACTATTTTGATTATTAATCTTAGGATAAACCATCATGATATATGAAAAATAATCATTACAGTCATTTTACAGTTCCTTTCAGTGGCCTCTTTTCCCTATGCTCCTGATCCCAGCCAAGAGAATTAGTGATACAACTTATCTGGTTTACAATATTCTAAGAGCCAGTGGGCTGAGGGTTATGTTGGAAACAAAGTACAATTGGGAGGCCAGTATGGTAGGTGTGCTGAGGTGGCTCTTTGGAGGAAAAGAGTTAATGGGGCATATGTGAGGGTAAAGTTTGTTTCTTAGGGCACAAGGCCTATGTATAGACAGAAGTATTGAACAGACAGCAGTAGGCAATTAACTCTGACACAGGTAAGTTCTATTTTAAACCTCTCTGGATCCTAATAGACTTAATTAGGCAAACTTAATGGAAAAATAGGGTTGCTCATGGGATTCCAATTCTGGACTCACTGTTTTAGTCATGATGCATGCACTCAAATATTATAAAAATAAGGCAAACCTTGGAAGACACAAGGCTTTGATGTAATACTTGATTACACCAAGGATTATCATAGAAAGTGAGTGGGGAGGAGAGAAAGGGAGACCACCACCACTGAATGTGCCAGACACTGGACTCGTTCCTATTCTTGTCCTGCCATATGGCCATGAAGCAGGAGGGTGGCAGAGCTGGGATTGACGCTTGCCCAAGCTGACTTTGTATCACGCTGGCGCCTTTTTCTGACTGCACTGGGTGACCCCAAGGGCAACCACATCTTCTTCTCTCTCATGTCTTTTGGCCATATGTGTGTACTTTATTGCCAGTGCCAACCATGTTTCTCTTTCATACCCAACTTACCCGTTTATGGAATTGTATCATGTTTTTCTGTCCATGAGCAGAAAGAGAACACTCCAATATGGAACTCTTATCCTCTTATGGGAAATGGCATCAATCTGTTTTATAGTGCTAGCACCAGCTGTAGGTGATGGGCCTAGCAGGGAAGCCCACCTTGAACATGAGGCTTGTGATCCAGGACACCCATCCAGCGGTGGTGTCTGAAGGATCTGGGACCCAGGACATGTTTTATGTCCCCTGCAAACATCTACTACTATGGAAATATTTATTTTCTTTTAATCTTATATTCTCTACCCCCTTGAATTGTATAGCATGGGAAAGCATTTTGTACTTAAGTGTGAATAAAATAGTTTTTCTAAATTAATCAATGTAGAAAATGTAGAAAATGTTAATTCTTCTGAGGGCATTGTACCCAAAAGTGAAACTGCTTCACCAATTTAATGTGCCAGAATAATAAGAAGGGAGCCATTTTCAGGCAAAGAAGTAGAAATCAATTACCTGTAAGAGTTTTTAAATTCTTTTTTTGGCTGATTTTGTTTCTAGATTAAGTAAATGAAATCCCTGTGCCTTTTCTTACTGATTCTGACTGATTTGCTTCAGTCAGAATCAGTGCCCCAAAAGGGGCAATAGACCTATCATTGATCTGCGGAAAGAAAATGCCACTAAAGAAGGGAGTAATGACATTTTGAAGAAGTGGCTTTTGAAAAAAAGTTATCCTGGAAAAATCTGATTTAAGTCTGACTTGACTATTTCAGTGTATCTGTGGGCACCAACTGAATTTGTGCAAAATGTCTTTAAAATGACTGCATTTAAAGGTGAGAAATCAGCCATTGACTAGAAGCAATCCTATAACTTCTGACTCTATGCCAGGGTGTGAAGTGTCTGCTCTGAAGTAGACCTTTCAAACATGCCAGCCAGTATGGTGCAGCTCCTTGCTAGTGGGATTGGAGGAACTCCTTCTTTTATAATTTTATGAACAGGCCAATGTTCATACTAATAACCTCACACTAATTGTGAGGTTTGCGTGATTTAGCAGAATCTCAGCTTCCTTGTTCTGTTGTGAAGATGCGATGAAATGGTGTGAGTAAGAGTTAGTGGGCACTTGATAAAAAAGGGCTATGTATGGGGCAATGATGAGAGTTTATAACCTCAGGATTTGGATGAATCTAGTCTGATTCTTTGCACTTGAAGTTCAAGTTTCAAAAACGCACTATATCCTAGAAAGCTCTGTGGATTAGTAAAGCATTAGTAACAGTGACAGCTTGTAGGATATGCACTTTGAGGCCAGGGAAGCAATGTTTTATATATTTTCATCCTCTATAGAAGCTGGCACCAATATGAAAATACAGTATGTGCCGACTAAAGAATTATTGATTATTGGAAATTTTTCTCTTATACCAATCTAGAATTTCTTACAAATGGCTCTTTGGATATATTGGGAAGTATGTTTAGTTCCCAATAATTTGGTATTAAGTAGAATTTACCTGTGGTATATGTTTGGACTTTTTCTGTGGCATGTGATAGAAAACCCATCTTGAGCTAGTATAAGAAAAAAAGAGATAATTTATTAACCAGTGAATTTGAGACTCAGAGAGTATGTTGGCTTTAGGTGTGGCTTGATCCAGGTGTTCAGATGAAGGTATCTAGGCCCACTGTCTCACTCTGTTTTCCCACATTCCTTCTCCACATAGGCTCTATTCTCTGCCAGGTTTAGCTGTTGCCGGTAGGCCTCACATACCTCCAGGTTCAGTCCCGCAGACTGAAACATTATCTCTACTCACTCTTGCACAAATCCCAGGGCTTACTTGGACTGGAGAAGTTTGGGCACATGTCCATTCTGTAGCAGATCCTGTGGAGAAGGAGTGGGTCAGTGTGCACTCTGGCCAGGTCTGAGTAAGATATTCTTTCCTGGAGCTGGCAGTCCGGTTCTCTCAAAGCAGGAGGCCTGAAAGTGGGGGTGCGAGGAGTGTATGACTGCCAGAAGAAAGGGGGGGTGGACACCAGGTGACTGATTTACAGTAAATACTCCCTCCAACTGTGGACCTTTGTAACTCACTCCTCCTCCGGTAAAGTTTAGAGAAAGGATATTATCCTTAAGGAGATAATGACAATTCAAATTAAACTATTTTGTTATATGAGTCCTCTTCGTTTTCAGGTGTCTGGGAAGCCATTTAAACAACAGAGGCTCCCTCCAAGTGTCTAGACCATACTCAAGGGTCTGTTTGAAAAGAACTCTCTAGGGATCCAGGAAATCGAGAGATTCTGGTGCATGGAGTTGGTTTCAAGTTTTCACGATGCATCTTAGCTGTGACTTTCTGGAAAACTGAGCATGTGGTTCTCCCATAGAGCCCTGCAGAGGTGTGAACAGAACAGCCGCATTAAATTCTGTGCAAAGGACAATCTTTGCATGAAGCCCCTTCTCATCCATATTTCACCTCATCAGAAAGGCCTTCCTGATTCTTTTTAACAATATATCATTACCTGAAATGACCTTTTTTTGGTTAGTCTTTTCTCACTAACATTAAACTCCATAAAAGCAAAACATGTTTTCTTTTTTCTTTTCTTTTCTTTTTTTTTTGGATAGCCACAGTACCTGGAACAGCATATGACACAAAGTAGGTACTCAACAAACAGTTACTAGGGCATGAATGAATGGCTCCAAGAACCAGTCTTCTGCCTCCCTAGGAACAGACTGTTTTTTGTAAACATGAGGTTGGCTTGAGTAACTACAGTGGCTGAGTCCAGCCCTAGCTACGTTGTTGTAATGGATGGGCCATGTAGTGTAACGAAGTCATTAAACTCCCAATGTTTGTGCTTTATCCCAAAGACATATGACTGGCTTTAGGCAAGGAGTGCATCTGGCTTCCATGATAGATGGGGCTTACAGTTAGACAATAAGCATTGTAGTATGGAGTGCTTGTCTTGAACCATACAATTATATCTGAAGACAAACCATATAGAAATGGAATAAGGTTTACTATTGGTGCATTCTTGGAGCTCCGTCTTACAGCCTGCTTGACAGAGATACCAACTTGCAGAATTTTGCCAGAGTGCCTGGAAAAGAGTTAGAGTTTCCTTTGCCAGTACCTCCACCCATGCCTCCCCACTCCCACCAAGCTGTGACAACAAGGACTGATTTGAGAGATTGCCCTTGTTACAGGGGATCTACCTGTCCCCGCTGCAGACAACGTGTTGATTGGGTCTCTGCGTAGATCTGTGGCAGCCCGGGCTTTTTTGATGAATTGTATTCATTTGGTCAAATGCATGGGCTTAAACTTTGCAGAAATGAAGTTGAATGAACATCTAGAGGAGCTAGAGGGCTGATGGCTTAGCACACTGGTGGGACTCAAGAGTCCAAGTTAGTTTTATTTATAGATATTGCTTTTATGGCGAACTACCTAAAAAGACATCCACAAAATGAAAAGAAACGGAATTTCAATTTTTAAAAATATTGCTTGTTGTTATCAGTCTGTGAGTCTAAATGATTCAGAATTTTTCATTCCACTTTGACATTTTTAACAAACATGTATGAGCACCATCCAGGTGTTAAGCAGTGAAGATATAAAATTGAATAAGGTACAACTGTTTTGATTTCAGAAAACATTCAGTCTAGAACGGAGGCAGATCTGCACATAACTCATTTGTATATCTGTGATAAGTGATATGATATAGTCTGTGCAAAATACCATAGGATGTGGCAAGTAATTCTTGGGGTGGAATGTGTGTGTGCGCGCACGCACTTGTGTGTACATGCGTGTGTGGTGTTTATGCTCTGGCTATGACTTTTTATCTCTAATAATAATAGAAACAGTAAATACAACCAATGTTCATTGAGTACTTGTTACATCAGGCAGTTTTCTATTTACTTATTACCTTTATCTCTTGTAATCCTTGTAGTAGACCTTATGTGATAGGTGCCTAGATCATCCTCATTTTGCAAATGAGGAAACTGAGGCTCACAGAGGATCAGCTTTGTCCCAGGTCATGTGGCAGAACCAGTACTTACCAAGGTGACTGTTAGCAGGGGCTGCTCAGCACCACGGGGCTCATGCTTTCATGTTGGTTGCCTGGATGCTCCCAGAAGTGCTCCCTGTGGATCTTAGCGGGTGGTTTTCTTCCCCTGCAGGTTACTCTGCTCTTCTATGGAATCCATGCACATGTATGTGCCCCTAAGGTGACTTTACTGGTATGAGGATTAATTTTATGTGTTAACTTTGCTGGCCATGGGTGCCAGATTGAACATTGTTTCTGGGTATGTCTGTGAGGATGTTTCTGAATGAGATGAGCGTTTGAATTAGTGGACTCAGTCAAGTAGATTGCACTCCCCAATTGGGTGGGCCTCATCCAACTGGTTGAGGGTCTGAATTTTACAAAGGGTGGAGGGAGGAGGAATTTGCCTCTCTTTATCCTGCCTCACTGCTTGAGCTGGAATACGTCATCTCATTTTCTCCTGCTTTTGGACTGGTTCTCAGGCTTGCAGACTGGAACTAAATGATACCGATGGTTTTCCTGGGTCTCCAGCTTGCAGGCAGCAGATTCTCCATGATTACACGAGCCAATTCCTTGTAATAAATCTCCTTTTATATATATGTATGTGTATATATGTATTATATGTGTGTAATCTCCCATTGGTTCTGTTTCACTGGAGAACTCTGGCTATTATAACCTGTCTCAGGGGAAAAAATCTTACTACATTTGTGCGTAATGAAATGATGTTTGTTGGTCTGATTTGGACAGCTCACTTAGTAGTCCCCACTCTGGTTCTCACTGGGTTTTCAGCATCAGTCTCAGTGCTGGTACTGAGCTCAATCTACTATGTTTTAATGTGCCCGCCACAGCTGATGGAAGGTTCTGCCTGGGAGCCTTGGGGACCTGGATTTTGAGCTCCTCCCCCAACTTTTTGACTTTTTGCTTCTCAACATGACCTCACTGGACCTCAGTTTCCACATCTGCAATGTGGAGATAAGGATGTGTTTGCTCCCTCGCCCATGGGGGTGTTGGGCAGGGCAGTTATTCCTGTGTGTATTGGTTCAGTTGGTTGATGATGATCTCTCCAGGAGGTGCTGTAAGCCAAGGCCAGTCCAGACAGGAGCTATTCTCATGCAGCTCACAGCGCCACTGGGGAGATCTGATGTACATGGATAAGGTTGAGAACAGTTACTACTACATACAGAGTTACTATACAAATAATTATATAATAATTATCAGTCACTAATTATACAATAGGTTATTTTAAAAAAAGATTTTATTTATTTATTGAGAGAGAGAGAGAGAGAGAGAGAGAGAGAAAGAGTGAGCAGGCAGAGGGGCAAAGGGAGAGAGAGAATCTCAAGCAGACTGTACACTGAGTATGGAGTCCCACATGGGGCTCAGTCTCGCGACCCTGAGATCCTGACCTGAGCGGAAGCCAAGAGTCGATCACTTAACTGACTGAGCCCTCCACGCATCCCTACAAGTTTTATTATTACACATGATGATAGTAGTGGTGATAGGCAGCTATTACTTACCAACAACTTACTGTGTACCTGGAAAACATACTTTTATTTAAACATTAGAGTGAACTTCTGAGATGGGATTTCTTATTCATTTTTTAAACTCATTAAAAAACATTTAAAGCGGAGCGCCTGGGTGGCTCAGTGGGTTAAAGCCTCTGCCTTCGGCTCAGGTAATGGTCTCAGGGTCCTGGGATCGAGCCCCGCATCAGGCTCTCTGCTCAGCGGGGAGCCTGCTTCCTCCTCTCTCTCTCTGCCTGCCTCTCTGACTACTTGTGATCTGTCTGTCAAATACATAAAAATCTTTTAAAAAAACCCAAAACATTTAAAGTAGGGGTACCCGGGTGGCTCAGGCATTAAGCATCTGCCTTTGGCTCAGGTCATGGTCCCAGGGTCCTGGGATTGAGCCCACATTGGGCTCCCTGCTCATCCAGGAGCCTGCTTCTTCCTCTCCCATTCTCCCTGCTTGTGTTCCCTCTCTTGCTGTCTCTCTGTCAAATAAATACAATCTTTAAAAAAAACTTAAAGTTGTACATATGCGTGGTATAAAGTTAAGATGTACAAAAACTACATTAAATGAAAAATTAGTGTCCTTTTCACTGTAGATCTCTCAGTCCTACTCTCCAAAGAAAACTCACTATAAACATTTTTTTGTAGCCTTCAAGAATTCTTATTCACATATGGGCAATATACTTATATCCATTCTTTTGCACAGGTGTAATCATATTACATGTAATTTTATACACAAAAGATCAGCATCTACCTTATTATTTTTGATAGTGATTAGTATTCTTTCTTAGAGAATCAGTAGGTTAAAAAAATCATATTATGTGAAGGTGTTCTGTAAAAGTAAAAATATTAAAAAGTGACTATAACCGTAAGAACTGGACAGCATATTGGAGCTCGAGCTAAGGGGCTTCAGTAAAGGACTTTGGATTCTGGGTCAGCTTGATGATCCAATGGAGGGTGCAATGTGGCTTTCTGGGTATGCAGGTGAGCACAGAGAGTGTTTACTGGGCATGTGTGTGTCCAGGGCTCACTTGGACCCCTGCTCTATAATGAAAACACTGATTCCCATCCAGCTGGCTGGTATCTGAGGCTGGTGGGAGGGTCCCATGCTGGTTAGGATTGGCTCAGGGACAGAGTGGGACAGAAGCAGCCAATGAGAGAGACCTAGGAGTACAAGGGTTGTCTTCTTGGGCCCCTGCCTTCCCACACCACTTTTCTGCTCTGTGTTTTTTGTTTTTTGTTTTTCTTTTTTCTAATTTCCACCCCTCCCTTTCCACCCATACTCCCACCAAACTTAACTGGTAAAATCCTGGTTTAACTTCAAAATCTTCCCCAACACCCTTGCAGCTCCTTCTTACAGTACTGGGAGTATAGCAGGATAAGAGCTAACTTGTGAATTCTCACTATATTAAAGACAGCATTCTAAATTCTTTACATGAATTTACTCATTGAATCCTTATCACAACCCTGGAAGAGACTATATCCCTCTTTTATAGATGAGGAAGCCGGAGGCACAGAAAGGTCATACTTCTGATGCATGATGAAGCCCAGTTTCAAGTTATGGCAGTCTGATTCAACGGTTTGACATAATACCCGTAGTTGCTATTATTTGGTTTTTGCAATGAATGACCTTGAGTAGGTGTGGTTGTCTCCATTGTCACACATAGGAGGGAGAACTGGATTTCCATGCAATTCTCATGTTCTTTCTCTTCTAACTTGCTGCTCTGTACAGACACCTCTGAGAGTAGAAGCCCTTGCGCCTGATCTACCCACCACTACTGGGGGTCTCTTTCTTCTCCCAACAGTAGCCACGCTTGGCATTGCTCCTGGCAGATGGCAGGCACTCAGTAAGTAATTGTGGCATGATCGGTCTGTCTCTTGGCTGCTCTATGTGTGTGGGTTCCTTACATCACCTAAACTTAGATGCATGTCTCACCATATATAATACTGAAACTATATACGGAAAGGTATAAAAACCTGTGATGACTTAATGTGGACATGCCACCCAGAGTTCATCTGAGTTCTCATTTGAAAGTGTTTTTACATTCATGTAGGAGTGCCATTCCCTCCATGTTCTTGACCTGGCCTGTCATCAACAGATATAATAATGCATCAGTGTCACATGGGCTTATCATGAGCTGTGTGGGAAGTGGCTGCGTGGTCCAAGAGCTATGAAACTGCAGGGATTCCTGGTGCTTCTCCCAGGCTCTGCTGTGCTCTGCTGAGTGTGGTTGGCACAGATCCCCTGGCCAAACCCGTGTCGGGCTGTGTGGACCCTGTATGGGGGTTTGGATGGGGCTGTAGTAGGGTGTGTCAGTTATCCTGGCTCATTTACCCATGTGCATGTTGAACAGATGATGTGGCCTTATTGAAGGGCGTATTTGCCTATTAATGTGCCTGCATTTTGATTCTGAACCCTTTATTTCCTTAGGACTATGCCTCTGAAGTTTATGCTTAGAGAATGCATGTCAGTTCTAGCCATGCTGGTGTCTGATGTAACTGTCCCCTGGCACAGTACAGGGCACACAGTGAGCAACCATAAATATTGAGTGAATGAATGGTCATGTCTTTAGGGAGTAAGAAAGTTTTTGGGTAGGGAAGAGTTTCTGAAAACCCTCCAAGTGTATTGGTTCTTCCATTACTGAACCCCAATATTTCCTTCGTGTTTCAGTACTTGCAAATGATTCATGGTGTTCTGACAGCACAGCCATTAGGAGGTGGCATAGTAACCTTGGCTGTGACCTTCTTGGTTGCAGTAGGTTTGCACAAAGAGTTGCTAAAATTAAACTGTTGCTTTGGCTTAGTGCTGTTGACCTGCTTTCATCATTTGAGAAAATGTGCAGATATTAGAAAATTTGCCAGGGGCTGGAATTTGGCTGTGGAAATGAATTTCAGATAATCCTCCTTTTCGCTAAAAGAACTTCTAGTATTACAATTTGCATATGTTAACCAAATTGTTAATTATGCACAAAGCAATGTGTATGGTGACTTAATTACCATATTTTTATTACAAATGGTCATTTTCTGCTTTAGTCTTTTTAATTGTATTGTGAACTGTATACATGATCCTGTAGCATTCTTTTGTTGTTGTTGTTGCTGTTGTTATTTTTTTTTTTTAAGATTTTATTTATTTATTTGACAGAGATCACAAGTAGGCAGAGAGGCAGGCAGAGAGAGGGGGGAAGCAGCCTCACTGCTGAGCAGAGAGCCCGATGCGGGGCTCGATCCCAGGACCCTGGGACCATGACCCAAGCTGAAGGCAGAGGCTTTAACCTACTGAGCCACCCAGGTGCCCCCTTTTTTGTTGTTTTTATAAAGATTTTATTTATTTATTTGCTAGAGAGCAAGCAGGCACAAACAGGCAGAGGGGCAGAGGGTGAAGGAGAAACAGACTCACTGCTGAGCAGGGAGCCTGACACAGGGTTTGATCCCACGACCCTGGGATCATGCCCTGAGCCAAAGGCAGATGCTTAACCAACTGAGCCACCACGGCACCCCTAGAGCATTCTTTAATTTAGTTTAACAGTTCTTTTGTGTATCACCTATATAAACTCACATCCGTACCTAGATGTGTACAAAGATAATTGATGATAATCCAGTGTATTACCTTGGCCTAGCACAGAGTCAGACACATGGGAAAGGATTGCTAAGTATTTAGTGATCCATCTAATATGTATACATCCATTTTTCCATCTGGTGATAGTGCTATTAAAATATATTTTAGTAACCATATAAAAGTATTTTCTTTATTTTTTTAAGTAGGTGATATTTATTCTTATATATTTCAAATTTAAATTATTGTTCCAGAGCTCTATGATACAGATTCTTGTATCTGTATACAGATACAGATACAAGATTCTTGTATCTGTATACTCATTCTTGTCTAAGCATCTAACAGGTTTATGATGTATGTTTTCTCTGAGAGGAAGAATTGGCTTTGTCTATAATTGTGCCTATAGCCAGCCCTCCGTATGGAGGTGGGATGGCCCACTATCTGGGTGAGACAGTCAAAAAGATGTTAATCCCACCACTTGGCAATGAGTCCTGTAGCAACTCCCAGACTGTTGTTGAGACCATTGTGAAGCTAAGAAGCCAGCCACCATTCCTTCAGTTTCTCCCAGTTTTATTGTTGTATCTGGCCAGCAATTTATTTGGACCATTGTAGAATCTTATCTACACTCTCAGTAGAATGCCCTCAAGGGCATTAGGTCTCTAACTTTTGTCCCATCCTCCTGGAGACCTGAAGCCAACCATTGTGAGTGGGGATGAAGAAAGGGAGATGGAACCAACATTTCTTCTGTGCCTACTGGTCAGGTACTGTACAGAATCCTTTACCTGTGTTATCTCATTTGATCCTCATGACAACCTTATGAAGTAGGTACCGGCACCTCCATTTTTGAGTGAGGAATCAGAAGCTTCGTGTGCTTAAGTAGATTAACCAATGCCCTAATTACTAATTTGAACTCAGATTTGTCTGTTGAGAAATCCACACTCAAAACTTCTGTGCTGACTTGCTTCATGTAGCACTGTTATATTATGTTTTATTAATATTTGTCAATCTGTCCATCCATATTTATAGTTTCGTGCAATGAATTACTCCTAAATTCAGTGCCAGGAAGTCCTATCTTTCTGTAAGCTGGTAATGCTCCCTTTTATTACATCGTGAGAGTTATTTTATTTCTCATGATTATCTTTTTGCTTGACTGGAGAGCCAAATTGAGTGCTCAGTTGTAATAGTCCCCATCTCTGATTTCTGGTACTTTTATCTCCCCCTTTCTATCTAGAATTTTACTGCTCTCTATTCTCTTATTTTAACTGCCTTATAAACTTCCAAATTATTTCTCAAAGTTAAATTATCATAACATTTTTCAAATAGTTAAACCGTTTTACTCATCTTGGACATTAGCTTAACAATGTTCAACAATAAGGAGATGCTGGATCCATTTAGGCAATACAATTTGTGTCTTGTCCTTCCACACATGGGTGTGTATAGAAGTGTATGCCAGGGCACGTGCACACAAATATTAAAAGGGCATGCCCTCTGAGCCTCCCATCTATGACCCGCATGGGTCTGTCCTGATATTTGTCTTACTGACTCTTCTTTTAGCATCTGATCAGAACCAACTGCACAGTGTAATGAAAGATCATCCATCCAAAGGACATTGTCCTTCTTACTCTTTAACTCCCTCGTGTGAAAGCTGTTTTTAAAAAGGCGTTTTCTGACTGTTTGAAGACTTTACTCTAGGTCTGTGACCTTGAAAGTTAGTTTCGGGTACCATGTTGGATGACCTGTACTAAGTGTTTCAGGCTATAAATTACTATTCTAACATGAGGGCTGGGGCTGGAGCAGGGCAGGGATGGGGTGGGAAACGCTTTCTCTCATACAGGGGCAAACCCATATAGCAATCATGATGGTTCTTCAGTGAATGCTGCTTCAGCCTCTGCTGTGAGGTAGACATTTCATGTTGCCAGCTTCACTCTCCAACGTGGGTTTCATACCCAGTCAGTGCATGGAGGAGTGTGTGTGTGTGTGTGTGTGTGTCCTGAAGCATAAGGAGGCAGATGGTTCTGAGGGCTGGCACAGAGTGGGAGCTTCCTGCTGAACAGATGTCCCTCTTGGGGTAATGCCGGCTGCCCACTAAACCTATGTTTTCTGGCATCTATCCCCATTACCAAGGGTTCTTTCACCTTTTGAATAGGCAGCCTGTATCTCAAGTATGTGGCGGGGGAGGTGGGGTGGGAGACATGGACCAACCAGAAACTGGGAACAAATACAAACACATTTGCTTAGCCTAGATGCTGGGGATAGTTCAGTACTGATGCTTTTTGTTTGTTTGGGTCCTAAGATTTGATGCTTTTGCTAGGAGACCAGTTGGTCTGTCGGCTATAAGCAGCACTGTGTATAGATGCAAAACTCCCTCCATGAAGTTACAAAGTTGGGTAGAAAATCTATTCTTGTTTGTAAGAAAGTGGTGAGCCAGTCAGTGTTTTCAATGCCAAAACCTAGAGGGAATGAAAAACAAATGAAAAACTCTGAAACAACTCTTTAGTTCATAATTAGGAACGTAATATAATTATGTTATAATTTTAAACATAATTTTAAAATGGCTTACTCTTACATGGATTTAGATGCACAGTTGAAAAATGTAAAAATGTTGGAGAAATATCCTCTACTGTAGAACAGGACTTCTGGGCACTGAAGGTGTAGAAGAGAATGAGTCACTGGAAGGTAGATGTATAAACTTGTATTTTGGCTCCTTAAAAATTGCAAAAATGGACTTGTCCATTTAGTATTTACAAAATAGACCTCCAACCAAAAGGGGCCTCACTGGCTCTCTTCCTTCCCTTTACCCTCGCACTATAATTCTAGGAGAACCTAGTTGTAGTTACCTGTAACTAAAAGGGATTCTCAGGGGAAAGAAAAAGCTGCCTTTCTGAGTAAGAAAAAAATACCCAAAATAGTATCTGGAAACAAGTGTATCCATGAAAAGGGCAAAGATCATCTGGGTATTTGGCCTTCTCTCCAGGATGATTCTGTTTATGGTACAGGATGGGAAAGCATTTCTAAATGCACTATCATAGTCCAGTCAATCCTGCCATGTGGGTTTTTGTTTCAGGGGTGAAATCACAAAACTGGTTCCTGCTACATTTTGATGGGCCCAAGGATTCTTAGGTAATTTGGAGTCTTTGGTAAACAAGCACTTGCTAGCACCTGCTGCCATTGTTTTACAATCCAGTTAGGAACAGTAACTAAGCAAGCTTCCAACGATCTTCGGTTACTGTTCCAGGGTTTGAATAAAGCTTAGGTTGAATTCACTCCTTCTGTAGATGGTCTTTCACCATCTGGGGATCCTGAAGTTTCCTGATCCCTAATTGTTGGACCTGTAAAATTTAATGGCTGAAGGAGAGTGGGAAAATGGTTCCTAGTTTCCTTCTGATTGTGATGAGGCTATCGAGAACTCACTTTTTGTAGTTCAAAGGTACCATCCATTGGATACTCCTAGTTGGATTTGGTAATCTCGGTGTGGACAGGGAAAATTTTACCATTAGCCCTTCCTTATCAAAGGCGAGAACTGGGAGGTCAGAATGTCACCTAGCTCATCGATAGCAAATCTGCTTTCAAAACTAGTTTTTTTAATTTCCAAGTTCAGTGCTAGTTCCATTAAGCACATTAGCACTAAAAACTAGGACTTTCTATTCTGAAATATTTTGATTATGAATGTGTCTAAAGTATTCATTCTTTTTATAATAAGGCAGTTTAGGTAATATTAACATATATCCAGATCAGAAAACTAAGGCATACAGAAATTTGGGGGCTTGCTCAAGGCCATAAAATGAAATTAGAGACAGAGCATCAAGAGAATTGTGGCCCTTCAACCATACACAGCGACTGTTGTTTGCATTTGTATCTGTCTTCTTCCGGTTTGGAGCACTTGCCGCAGCTCGTGATACTAAAGGAATTAGTCAATGGGACTTCAGTATCAGATAGCAACAGTGATTCGGTGACAACATGGATTTTCCACTTCCTGGTTTCTCTTCCTTGGGATGCTGATGATTTATTCTGTCTTCTACGTTGGGCAGTTGGGAAGACATACAGATAAATTGGTCGTATGCTTTTCAGCATAAACACTGTCCAACAAGGGAAAACTCAGGACTACTGCATTTGGCCAGTTACAAAAATGTTTTTATTTGTTTTGAAGAGATCAAGTTTGTCCATCATTTTCTTTTTACTGATAAGGAAAGAGATTGAGAGAGATGAAAAGACTTGTCAAGGTTGCAAGGTAAGTTAGTGTAAGTTTTAAGGTCATACATAAGTTAGTGTAAGCTTTAGGATCAGCACTTAGGCCTTCCAATTTTCTGTTCTGTTCACTTTTTACTCTCTTACATCTTTGCATATATTAACATTCCAATTATTTATTATTTTAATGTTCCTTACTGATTTGTAAGATTTTATGAGGCTCCTCATTGTAAAATTTCTTCCTTTAATTTCCCATACCCAAAGATTTTATATCTATAAAATATTACATTGTGAAATAGAGAAAAAAATCAGATTTGTAGAGGAAACCCATCCATTCTCCTGATTTCTAATTGATCACTTAGGATAGCTGAACATATATGCTCTGAGGGCCCATGTCTCCCTTTCTTGTTTTTCCCCAAGCCAGGTCCTCTGGAACTATTTGCTTTCTACCCCTGGGGCTGGCTCAGACTATGATCCTTTGCATACCTCAAAATGTCTTTAAATCAGCCAGCTTGAGTGTTAGATTATCCATTGGGTTAAACATTCATACCGAGTGATCAGGAATGATTATGTTGGAGTTCAAACAGTAAGCTCATAGACATTCTCAGTCTCAAACATAGCTGAGATATTCAAAACACTTTTTATTATCTCAGTATGAAGCCACTTAAATATTAACCAGTACATATTGGCTTGTATTAGAAAACACAAAAGCATAATTATTGGATAAGAAAAGCTCCTCTAAGAGATGTTCCCAGAGCAACTGGCATAAACTAATTAGAGTTTAACTATTATGGACAGTACACTAAGTAGGTACTGATTGTATGGCGTGAAGATTAGTGATCAGAACTTCATTGTGTTACGTATAAAATGCCACTGGAGAATGGAAAACAATAAAACTTCAACTGATTATAATTGATATTTATACAGTGTCTTCCTCCCAAGATCCTGACAAGTGCTAGCAAGCCATCATTATCTGCCATCTCTGTGTGGTGATGAACAATAAGGGTTTAGCAGTTTTGCTTAAAAAAAGTCACAGTTATTAATATTGGTGCCATAATATTTAGAAATGCTGTTATTTACACACCTATAATGTGTTTGCTATTAAGCTGTGAAATGCCCCCCTTTCCCCTTTGACTGTGAGCACTGCTGCAGACACATGTACTGAAGGCTGCAGGACTTTGTCCTTGGCTGTCCCCTTCCCTCTGCACCCTTCTCAGACCCTCCCAGCCTGTGGATTGCCCCTACATCTCAGGACCAGCTCCCTGCCCCCCAGAGAAGTCTCACCTCACTTGATGGGGAGTTTCTGGGGTTTCTCATATGTGACAAAATAATTCTCTCTTGTTTTCTTCCCTGAAGCCTTCCTTCCCTGATGTTCATGGGGCTTGCTGAAGCTAGACCCCAGTGCTTCAGTCATCCTGGCTCCATGATGTTTCCTTTAGGAAAAGGACTTCAGTGATGAGCTGGTGTAGATTCCTGTTTCTCCTAAAAGTGCAAACTCTGGTATCATCCCAGTGGGCACTGTGGTTCCCTGGGTGTCACTGAGCTGAAGGCACATGCATTCTATGCATGCATGAGAAGGGTTTCCTCTTGTCCACTTGTTCACACCCTGGGTATCCTTATGAAATACCCTTGCAGCCTGTGAGCACAGCCCTCCTTTGCACTGGGCTCAGGCCTTGTGTGTGGGACCCCTCTGTGGGACAGGCACTCTTTCTCTCTTTCACCCCTGACCCCAGGGCCTTTTTCAGGCCATGCAGTTGAACTCATGGAAATCGATGTCTCTAGGCTTGCCTCCTTATGCCTTTTCCAGATTAACCCAGAGGTCTGGAACCAACTAGAAACCCTATAATATATTACCAGCCACAAAGACGATGGCTTTGTGACTTTTAGAAGAAGCACTGTGATTCATACTCCAGTGGCCCAGGGACAGAATGGTCAGCAAGAATTCACAGGTTGTGTCGGTGGAAAAGGGAGCAGGGTGTTCAGGAGATTGCTTAGAGCTGGTGGAAAAATAAGCCAGTATTTACTGAGTTCTTACTACTCATTGGACAAGGTACTTAGTATTTACTGATTTTATGCACACAAGTACATATACACATAATACACACACACACACACACACACACACACACACACACACACAGATGCATTTCATTTAGTTCTTTTTTCAGTCCTATAGTGAAAGCCAGTTTCTTCATTGTCCAGGACAGGTAACAGGTTCAGAAAGCAGAGGCAGGAATGGAAGGGAGCCATTATTTACCGAGTGCCTACTTTGTGCCAGGCATTGTGGAAGTACACAGTATGTGCTACCTTATTAATCCTTACAGCCATTGCCGTTTTGTAGGTGAGGACATGGAGACACAGAGAACATAATTTCTCGATGGCCACAAAGTTAGTAACTGATGAATCTGAGATTCTGACTTTGATCTGTTAGAGTTCAAAGCCTTAGCTCTCTCCTTGGTGCAGCACAAGGGACCCAGAGACCTCACTTAACTCTGTACCCACATACCTGTTTCCAACCTTTGCCTCAGAGGCCCTAACCTCATTTACTTAATCCGAATCAGCACTCTAAGCCTCTGAATTTCACCCTTGCCCGTATTCTCTCCATGGAGATGTTGTTTGATGTGGTGACCAGAGCCTGTAGTGTAAGACTTTTGAGGGCTAGCCTGGGAAGCTAGGCACTGTTAGGTAACACCTCTGTAGGGAAATGCATGTCACATTCCAATTAAATGTCTCACAAATAAACTTTGACTCTATAATACATATTCATTCATATATGAATGAGGGAGATTCCCTCGCTATCTGGAGGCAGCTCAGAGTTGCTGTAAAAAACATGTAAGAGGCTCCTTGGTACAAGGAGGAAACACTAGCAGTTCAAATATGAAATGAATATCATAGTAAGATCTCAATGATTTTTTTTTTTTTTTTTTAAGAAAGAAGGTATAGGGAGAGGCAGAGGGAGAGGGAGAGAGAGTCTCAAGCAGACTCCCTCCTGAATGCAGAGCCCGATGCAGGGCTCGGTCCTATGACCCTGATATCATGACCTGAGCTGAAACCAGTAGCTGGACGCTTAACTGACTGAGCCACCGAGGTGCCTAGATATATTGAATTTTTAAGTATGATTTTATTTATTTATTTTTAAAAAGATTTTATTTATTTGACAGAGATCACAAGTAGGCAGAGAGGCAGACAGAGAGAGAGGAGGAAGCAGGCTCCCTGCTGAGCAGAGAGCCTGATGTGGGGCTCGATCCCAGGACCCTGAGATCATGACCTGAGCCGAAGGCAGAGGCTTTAACCCACTGAGCCACCCAGGCGTCCCTCCTTTTCTATTTTGATAGATATATGAATATAGACACAGACACAGATGTAGGTATAGGTATAGATATAAAACAAGCCTTCACCTTTGGTCCAGTGGTTTTCCAAACACTTCATGCATTCTTATACTTCAGTGTCCCTGCTAATCTGGAGAACATTTACTTTCTCCTTTGTTGCCTTTTCCCTTTAATGACACTGCTCATTACAGCCCTTGTTGGCCCCAGTTCACTGGTGAACTGTCCTTTGCTCTCCCCAACTATGATAATCCAGAGGCCAGCTCCTTCAGCCTTCTTCTGGGCTCACACTCCTGCATGCTCCATCGCTTTTTACTATACAATCATATTCAATTATCTATTCTGTCCTGAGTTTCAACTTCCTCAACTAGAAAAAAAAATGGGAATAATTAAGCCATTTACAGAGTCGATTACATAGTAAAGACTTCCTGAGGACTGGGCACGGGGCTGGGTACAGGGAAGCTGGTGAGTGTGAAGGAGCCCCTCCCACAAGGAGCTTGCAGTCTGGTGTGGGAGGCACAGAGAAACAGAAAAGCAAATATGGTGCATGAAGCCTTCTCAGAAGAAGGGACCACTAAACCAAGCCCCTAATTCTAAATTGGAATTAGATAAAGAAACACCCCCGATAATCTGGTTGATTTTGAGAATTATGGGAATAGTATCAGTCCAAGTTGCAACAGCAGAGAAATCCTTATCACAAGTGAAATTAATATAGACTTACTTGAATTCTACTAGGTGTAAAGAAAAAAGTATCTGCTTTCGTGAGTCTGACTACCAAACTTAATTCAGCTTCAAAATTAAACTGATTGCTCTGCTGGAGAGTCACTTAAAATGGCAAAATGCAGGGAAAATATTTAAATAAAAAAATAAATAAAAATAAATTAAATTAAAAAATTAAATTAAAAAAATTAAATTAAATTAGCTCATTTTACCTCTGCCTCAGTCACTAAGTGTCTGCCTTTGGCTCAGGTCATGATCCCAGGGTCCTGGGATCGAGCCCTGCATCGGGCTCTCTGTTCAGCAGGGAGCCTCCTTCTCCCTCTCTCTCTGCCTGCCTCTCTGCCTACTTGTGATCTCTCTCCCTCTCTGTGTCAAATAAAGAAATAAAATCTTTAAAAAAAATAGAAAAGAAAAAGTTGGTTTATCAGGAAAATGTCAGTGTCGGATGTGTATGTAAATGTATATTATACATAAATAAATAAAAACCTGATATGCATGTTTGTGAAAATGTTCTTGGTTTTATGGTAGGGAAATAATTGGAAATACCTGCCTGCCTAAGGTTTACAGTAGCAGCACACGTTTAGCAAATACGTGTATGACAGTGAACTAGCTACTGGGTTGGGAGGAGACATACAGATTAGTACCATTCTGTCATTGATCTTAACGAGTTATTAGCCAGAGAAGGAGGATATGCCCTGAACACAAATGAAAAAAAAAGCAGAATGAGAAAAATACCCTAAGTAAAGCCCCAAATCTTAAAACTTCATGTATATATACATGAAGAGGCCCAAACATGGAAGAAACTGTACAGAGTTAGAATATATGTTAAAGATGATTCTTGAAGGATGGGCAGAATTTCCACAGATGAAGGTGGAATGGAGAAAAGGCAGGTAAGGCGAAGTCCTGTTAGGAGTTGCTGCGATTGCTTATATGGATTACATGAGCATATTTTAAGTTAACTTACAGACGTCGGCATTGTTATCAGTCATGGCTCTGGCTGGAAACCAATGGCAGACCCAAGGGTTTAACTCAGGGCCACTTAATAAAGGTACTCTTTACAGACAAATGGGCACAGTTAATAGAATCAAGAAGCATAATGAGACACCCAGGGACTGGCAATGGTGGGAGACTGTCCCTGCCTGGGTCTGATGGGGCAGTGACTGAGGGCTGGAGATAGAAAATTATGAAAGGAGCTGCCTCACCTGGTGCTATCAGAACAATAGTGATCTCAGGATGTCATGTCCTAAGCACCCCGTCCACTCTAACTTCCTTCTCTTTCCACTCTCTGATCTTTTGCTGGTGCCTCCAATAGAAGCTTGGTGGGGAAGCGGAGGGCCACAGTGACTCCAGGCGAGTCACCCCCAAAGGCACCCTGAGAAGGGTGGAGAATGGATCCAAGCTAGGAGATAACCAACACAGGTACGGAACATACTCCACTCATGCCAGCGTGATACCGAAGGTTCATTATGGAACTGTTTACCACAGAGAAGAATTCAGCAAAAGATAGCCTTTTCATTCAAAAGGATTTTATTACTGAAGTTACCAGAAATAATCTCTTTTAAGTCTACTTTGTATGCTAATGAAGCTATAGTAAGTTTTGCTAGGAAAAAAAATTGTGATGATGCTTCGATAAGTTAGTTTTATTATGGAAGGGGATATTTTATTATCCAACACCCTGTCCCTTCATTTCATCTGGGTATTTGCAGAGAGAGAACAAAGACCTTCTTGGGGATCAGAGTGGGAGCCGATTGTTTTCTCTTCAGTCCCAAGTGTGGTTTTCTCTTTAGGCAATTAAAAAAGTCCCAGAGCTCTGTAATATCTTCCAGGGCTCCAGAAAAGGAACAGAGGCAGAGGTAAAATGAGCTGGATGGGCCCACCCTGTTCTGGTTCCTAAATGCCCCTGGGAATGAATGCTTTAAAATTGCACATCCCATTTGCATCTCTCTGTTTACTTTTCTTAATCTCCTTGAGAATCCTTGGTTTATCAAGAACAGGTTACTTCTTTAGCAGGGATTTCCAGGTAAACAATTTAAAGATCTCTCTTTTTAAAAAACGTTCTATGAAATAAACATATGTATGAATAAATTTAAAACAAATAAATATCTAGTAACTTAATCCCAATCTATCTAGGAATTTTTTTCCACATACCTGTTTAAGGTACAGAGTCAAGAAAATTTTAACGGTTCTGACTCCTATTCATTTGATTTAATCAGTGTTGACATTAAATGGTATAGATTTGAAATTTATCTTGAAACGGATGCATTTCTCCCTAGTTTCTTTTTCCCCTTTTTTCCTGGAAAATGGAAGCTCATAAAAGTGTTGTAATCATTCATCTTCAACAACTCTTCATCACTCCCCTTCCCCGTTTGTTCCTAGGCTGCTCCAGAAAATTACCACAAACTGAGTGGTTTAAAATAGGAACATACTCTCATAGTTCTATTGTCTGAAGTCCAGAATCAAGGTGTGGGTGGGCCACGCTCCCTCTGGTGGCTCTAGGGAAGAATCTCTCTTTGACTCTTCCATCTTCTGGTGGCTCCATACATCCCTTGGTTTGGGGCTGCAGGGCTCCAATGCCTGTCTCAGTCTTCACTCTGTGTCCTTCCCACTTCTTATAAGGTCACCGATCACTGGATTTAGGGCACACCTGAATCTAGTAGGATCTCACCTGATCCCTAACTAATTACATCTGCAAAGACTCTATTTCTAAAGAGGTCACTGTACAGAATCAAGTTCTCCCAAAATTCATGTCCACTGGAAACACAGGATATGACTTCATTTGGAAATAGAGCCTTTGCAGATATAATTAGTTAAGTTAACATGAGGTCATGCTAGACTAATATGGGCCCTAAATCCAATGACTGGTATCTTTATTAGAAGAGGACGGTAGGTACCCTGAGAGAAGAAGGTATGTGAAGTAGGAGAGAGTGAGATAATGCAGCTATAAACCAAGGAACAGGAAGGATTGTTGGGAACCTCTAGAATCTAGGAAGAGACAAGAAAGAATTCTTCTCAAGAATCTGTAGATAATATGGCCCTGCCAACACATGGATTTTGGATTTCTGAGCTATAGAACTATGAACGAATAAATGTCTGTTCTCTTAAACCAATGAGTTTGTGGCAATATGTTATGATGGCCCCCGAAAACTAATAGTCTCATTCTGGCTTTCCAGGTAGACATGAATCTGGGGGGGCACTAGTCAATCCACTATCCTCCCTTCCCCTACTCCTCTTTGCCAGTTTTAAAACATTTACTGAATGCCTGCTCTTACCAAGCACTGTGTGAAGTGAAGTGCCTGAAAAAATAAACCCAGGCCCTGCTTTCAAGGGGCTCACAGTCTAGTGAGGGGAAGAAAGACATCTGAAGGGAACTATTACACTGAACTGTACCAAGTGCTGTGGTAGGGTGGAATGCAGAGAGGTATAGAAGAATGCAGGAATGCTGTCACATCAGGAGTGTTGGGGTGTGTGGTGTGCATGCACACATGCATGCATTCGTAAGGACTCTTGGAAGAAGTGACACTGTAACCAGTACCCCAAACTGAGATCTCAAGGATGAATCGCATTCCAGGAAACCAGGAAGCCAGAGTAGAGTATGCATTTTAGGGGTTTAGGAGAGCCACTGGTAGAGGACAGGTGGGGACTTGGCTGGGGTCACACCCTGCTTATGACAATTTTGGGATTCAGGGGAGGTGCCCTAATTCCAGAGCCATGTTGCTGGTGAAGAGGGAGATCTTGGGCAGCATCTGTAGCTGGGCAAGGCAAGGATGGGCAGGGACTGACAGACTTAATTAGTCTGAGTGAGATGTCTTCGGAAACATCTTGAGTTAAGGTGAAGAAAGGGAGCTGTCCAATGTATAATAGCAACACTTTTCATTAGTGATTAATTCACCAGCTTAAAAAGCATTTTTAAATAAGTCAAACAGAGAAAGTCAAGTATCATATGGTTTCACTTATTGGTGGAGCATAACAAATAATATAGAGGACAAGGGTAGATGGAGAGGAGAAGGGAGTTGAGGGAAATTGGAAGGGGAGGTGAACCATGAGAGACTATGGACTCTAAAAAACAACCTGAGGGTTTTGAAGGGGCAGGGGTGGGAGGGTGGGGGAACCAGGTGGTGGGTATTAGGGAGGGCACAGATTGCATGGAGCACTGGGTGTGGTGAAAAAACAATGAATACTGTTACGCTGAAAATAAATAAAAAATTTAATTTAAAAAAAAGCATTTTTATGCAAATGAGCTTCTTATTTGGCCCTTATGGCAACCTCACGATGAGATGTGTTGGCCAGTGTTATTCTACCTATTATATAAATGGGGAACAAGGTACTAAGGAGGGTGCAGAGCAGAGACTGGATTTGATTTGATGTTGTAAATTAAAGTTCAAAATTCTTTTATTTGGGGGGATAAGAAGATTCTCAAGGTTTCAGAGAAACCGTTCCATTGGGGTTAATCATAAATTTAATTTACCCAATTATATAAACAGCCTTACTATCTAAAAAATGTGACTTAGAACCCTTTGTGTTTTAGTGGAGCAAAGAAGGATCATGAGAAAGCTCATTCCTTCCTTGTGATGATGTGGTATCATTTCATGACTGCTGTAGTTCCAGTTGGCTAGTCTGCTCTCAGCCCTTGTCCCTGGACTGGTAAATCTTTCCTCAGAAGAGAAATTTTGCACTCATGGCTTGAGGGTATCTCAACAGCAGTCTCCCTGTTTTTTTCTTTAAACATTGATTTTTGATCATTTCCCTATACTTCTCTCAACTCTTTTGCAGTAAGGGTCATCTTTCTTTCAGAGGGACCGAAGAATGGACCTGGGGGGGGGGGGTTGAATGAATAGCTTCTCTGAAGGACTATGTCTTTTTAACTTGGTGAATTTCCTGTCTGCGGCTTCCCCTTTGTATATTTTTGATTTACTGAAATTTTTCAGAGAGAGAGAAACAGTTTGTATTCCTCTATGACAAGATCCACTTATGTCAACATTTGATTTAGCAGTCAGTGTTTTTATAAACCAAGGTTGTATACAATCCACAAACTCAATCAATTTTTAAAAGATCGTTGCACCAGAAGTGACCTCCCTTAGAAATTATTTTCCACAACTCTCTGTGGTGGAATCCCTAAATCTTTTAGGCAGAACCAGCTACATAATTTGCAGGACCCAGTGAAAAATGAAAATGCAGGGGCCTGTTGTTCAAAAATTATTAAGAATTTCAGGACAATGACATCAGAACATTAAATCAAGTGCAGGGGCCCCTCTGACTGCAGGCTGATGAATATGGCCCTGCTTCTAGGATGATCACCCAGGGTAAAGTGGTAGAGTGGAGGGTATATGTGGGAGAAGGTAAGTCAAAGATGCTGAAGGCTGCCTAGAAGGAATAAGAAAAGAATAAGGCAAAAAAACCAAAAAACCCCCAAAAAACAGGGAAATAAAGGGATGGGGATGACAGATACTCAAAAGAGACAGAGAAGAAAGTGTAACTGCAAGATGGTATGGGAGAGAAGGAGAGGGAATGGACTTGATCATCTGGGTGCAGCTTACCTCACACATTGCCTCAAAGTCATTGCCTTTGGTTTCTCTTTCCTAAGGATCCTTGTACCATCTCCCAACCTGAGTATCACTCTTCGCTGAGTATTTCTCTTCACTGAAGAGTCAGTGCAGAGTTCCTCAGCTCATGGAGACCTTTCTTGAATTCCTGGGCTGAGGGTGGGAGAGCAAGATGATTTCAAGGCATTGCAGATAAGTCAGTATTTGTGCTTTGACTTTCAGTTATACCTGTACTTAGCTAGACTTCTCCTCTTTCCCACCCTCCCACCCTCATGCTGAAGTACATTCTAACTGTCTGTCTGCTGGAAGGCTTAGTGCTTCTCTGGGCTGGAAGGATGATTCTGGAAAACAGAATCTTTCTTCCATAGTAACCACTTACCTTGGTTATCGTTCTTTTTTTTTTTTTTTAAAGACTTTGTTTATTTATTTGACAGAGATCACAGGTAGGCAGAGAGGCAGGCAGAGAGAGAGGAAGGGAAGCAGGCTCCCTGCTGAGCAGAGAGCCTGATTCGGGGCTCGATCCCAGGACCCTGGGATCATGACCTGAGCCGAAGGCAGAGGCTTTAACCCACTGAGCCACCCAGGTGCCCCTTGGTTATCGTTCTTATTGACTGATGAGAAACTCTCATCAGGTCAGGCTGTGTGTTTTTCATTGCTCTGTCTCCAGTGCCTAGCAGCATTGTGCTGGTACATAGTAGGCATTCAATTAAGTATCTGTTTGTGTATGATCGAACATTTCAGATTATTATTGTTGGCTTACTCATATATTTACACTATAGACTTTGGAGTTTTTCCCTGTGATGGTGACTTTATATTTTTATCTTTATATCTTTATATCTTATTTCTCTCCACATTTACAGTGCATGAATAAATGAATGATTGGTGAATTCATTGATGAGGGTCACCAGAATGTGAGAAGGAAAAACCAGGCAGAAATTGCAGAGGGGAGAGGTGTTTCTAGGAACAGTGATTCTCGCTCTTGGCTGCGCCGTGGGAACACCTAAGTAGCTTTTAAGAATCCCAGTGCTCAGACTGTACCCTAGAACTCTTAAATAGGAATCTTATGCATCACAATTTTTAAAAACTCTCCAGGTGATTCAAACATGAAGTCAAATTTGGGAACTGCTAGTATTGACAATGACTCTGATCTCTTCATGGAGGAGGGGGCTAAAACTTCATCTGTTCACATTGTTGTAAAGATTGGATAAGTCAACATGTACAAAACACTTTTCACAATGTCTGGTATTTGGTAACTCACCAGCATGTTATTCTTTTACTGAATGTATACTACAGGCCCTTCCATATATACTCACACATTTTCTTGCTCTGGTAGATAGGTGCTATCTTGCTATAGCAAAGCAACAAAGCTCAGAAAGGTTTAAAAACTTGACCAAAGTTTCCTGGCTGGATGGTACCCACATCCATCTGTTGCTGGTCTTTCTGTGACAGATACTACCATTGAGACGCTGATAATCCTCAGTTTATGTTTTTATAGAGGGTTTCTGGTAACTCAGTTTTTAAAGCCTTGTATACACACTGAATACTTTCTTCAACTAAGTTTGGTTGGGTTAGCCACACACTGAAGATTCATCTGCTTGTTGAGGATTTGTTTGCAAAGGATAAGAAGGCCTCTTATTCTTACTTTTAAACTCTCTGTATAGTTTGTTTACTAATTCTATATAGTTTGGCCACTAATTTCTAAAACAACTTTCTGTATGGTTTGGTTATGAATTTTTTAAAAGATTTTATTTATTTATTTGACAGATAGAGATCACAAGTAGGCAGAGAGGCAACTGAGAGAGAGAGAGGAGGAAGCAGGCTCCCTGCTGAGCAGAAAGCCCAATGTGGGGCTCGATCCCAGGACCCTGGGATCATGACCTGAGCTGAAGACAGAGGCTTTAACCCACTGAGCCACCTGGGTGCCCCTGGTCATGAATTTCTGCCAGTATTATTTCTTTAGAACCAACTATAGCCAGCTGGGATGGCCATGGGCTGGGGGTGAAGATTGCCAGAAAGGAGTGGGCAAAATAGAAAGATGAAAATGGAAAAAAAATCCCAGAATAGAGCGTTATCAAAGCAGCCAAAACGGAAGGTGGTGATCTGCAAAGTGGGAAGCAAGAGAATGAAGGGGAAGAGGGAGGTCTGTGGAGAATAAGTTTTGGTACCCATAGGAACTCAGAGAAGTTCTTTGCACCTCTGCCAAGAGTTGCTCATTTTTTTTGTTTAGTTGGTTTTACAAACAAAATAAATAAGGTGTTAGCATTATAAACCAGAGGGCTATTTTGTATACCCATTCAATAAATATTTATTGAATAGCCTAACAGGAAAAAAAGATTAAAAAATGAAAATTTTATTAAAAATATAATACAGGGGCAGCTGGGTGGCTCAGTGGGTTAAGCATCTGCCTTTGGCTCAGATCCTGATGCCAGGGTCTTGGGATGGAGCCCCATGTCAGGCTCTCTGCTCAGTGAGGAGCCTGTTTCTCCCTCTGCCTGCTACTCCCCCTACTTGTTCTCTCTCTGTCAAATAAATAAAATCTACAAAAAAATAATAGAGATTGGAGCACCTGGGTAGTTCAGTTGGTTAAGTGTCTGGCTCTTAATTTCAGCTCAGGTCATGATCTTAGGGTAATAAGATCAAGCCCCATGTTGGGCTCCACACTGGGTGTGGATCCAGCTTATGATTTTCTCTCACCTTCTGCCCACCCCCATTCTCAAAAAAATTATACATATATATATATATATAAATTATACATATATATAAAATATATATATATAAATTATATATATACACACATACATATACATACATATATACACACACACACATATATACATATATATACATATACATACATATACATACATATATATATATATATATAGAGGCAATAAATATTTTATATAAGTGAGGTTACAACTCAGGAAGAAAATATAAACTTTATATCCAAAAAACCCCAAAACATATCAAACAAATTCTAAAAATCAGAAATTCAATTGGTATTTTAGATTTTTACATACACATACTTCTCCTATCTTTGAAAGATGAAATGGATATTAAGGAGATACTAATTTTCCTAAAAAATCTAATTAAGAAAGAAATAGAATACAAAGAGAGCATGCATACATTTTTTAAAAGCAGTAGAGACTACATCTCATTTTGAAACATCCATAAAACTTGATTACATTTTATCAAGTATTTCATTAAATTATCTATAAGTTAACTCAGAGGCCTTTCTAATGTTTGAATCAACTCTCACGTGTAGTGGAAGAAATAAGGAGGCATATGCATGATGCTATGGGACATAAGTTCTGCGCAGCAGCAGCAGTGTGTTTCCCTGTAAACCATGGCCCCTTTTGATTCTCATTTCATTTTTTCTCAGGAGCACTAGTTTCACTTTCTAGTAATAACAAATTATTTTGGGTTGTCAGCTGTGATAGCAAATGGAATTCATGTTTCAGTGCATTTACTTTTGTACCATCTTTTTATTTTATTTATTTTATCTTATTTTTAGAGGTGGGGAGGGAAAGGAGAGGTAGGAGAGAGATGATCTTTACTAGGGTCCATGCCCACTGTGGAGCCTGAGGCAGGGCTTGATCTCACCACCCTGAGATCAGGACCTGAACCGAAATCAAGAGTTGGACATTTAACCTACTGAGTCATCCAGATGCCCCAACTTCTGTACTATCTTCTGTGGTGTGTTAGGGAGTCATCCATAAATTGGTTTTAATTGAGGCTCCCTTTATATCTCTGTCCTCCTGGACACTCTCCACCCTGGCTCTCATTTCCTTTCTCTTGTGTAGAAGCTTCCATAAGACTCTTTTTGATTATTCATCCTTTTGGGAAATTTAAATTCACTAAGGAATATGTAGTCATTAGAATGTTCACCCATACCTGTCTTTGAATCCATGTAGCTAGGAGCAATTGGGACATTTTTCTGTCATTGCTTAACCCTGGGACAGTTAGTACTCTGACTTAAAAACAATGTGGCGGGGCACCTGGGTGGCTCCATGGGTTAAAGCCTCTGCCTTCGGCTCAGGTCATGATCCCAGGGTCCTGGGATCGAGCCCTGCATCAGGCTCTCTGCTCATCGGGGAGCCTGCTTCCTCCTCTCTCTCTGCCTGCCTCTCTGTGATCTCCGTCTGTCAAATAAGTAAATATAATCCTTAAAAAACAAAAACAAACAAACAAACAAACAAAAAACAGTGTGGCAAGGACACTTACATGAAGAGAGGGATGGGTTTAGAATATTTTAGTTGCTATTCTAATATATGTCAATATGACATGATCTTCAAGAGGAAATTTCTCTAAAGAACTGAACTCTACACAAGTCACATTTTGTTCATTCAGAAGTGGTGTGAAGCAGTGTGGATTTCCATATTTCCATTTCTTCAGGTGGTAGATATTATATGAATTTGGGGGGTAGGGCTGTATATATATGAGTTAGCTGATTTGTATGAATATGCCCCAAATGTATACAAATTTGTCCAAGTCTAAGTGTTTTAAAAGTATCTTATGAATTACTTTTTCTATTCTACTTTATTTCCAAGTATTGATTTTGAAAATTTTTTTAAACATAAAGGAAAGTTAAAAGATCAGCATAATGAATATTCTTATACCCCCATCTA
Source organism: Martes martes (assembly GCF_963455335.1). Lineage (NCBI taxonomy): Eukaryota > Metazoa > Chordata > Mammalia > Carnivora > Mustelidae > Martes > Martes martes. The sequence continues at coordinate 63,918,797 of NC_137899.1, read as the reverse complement.
GATTCAACAACTGTCACAGTTAGTTGGTTCTTGATTGATTTCGGTTAGGAAATGTGTGTGTGTGTGTGTGTGTGTGTGTGTGTGTGTGTGTGGTGTGTGTGTGTGTGTTATTCTCAGGCCCGTTTCAAAATCTATTGGTTTTGGCTTATACTCAAAATTATCCAAACTAAGAGGGACCCACTTCTGCCTATACGCATGGGGAAAAAAAAAAGCATGGAACCTTCTATAAATAGTATCTTCAATTTCAGGAATTTGTTATACCTATTGATTCCAATGAGTATTCCTATGTTCTGTAAATTTTATTTATTGTTATCCTTTCATCCTCTTTTGTATAGGCTACTGAGAGTTGACCACTAATTCTTCCTGAACACACACTTTTGACATTAAATTCCTGGTTGGTAACTTACCATAACCACTCCCGGGACAAAAGTCAGATTCATGTCATATGGAACTGTTCTTCATTCTTTTGAATTCGTACTGATGTGCTTGTTGACAAAGAGAGAAATATTTGAAAAGCAGAAAACCTTGGGATGACCTCTAATCCCAAGAGGTCATTGGAAGTGCTGCTTGTCCATGGCACCAGGACTGAATGGCTGCCACGTCAAAAGTCAAGTTGAGAGCCATTGCCAGGACTGCTTTTGGTTCCTTGGAGGAGACACTTAACCTCCACATAACTCTGGATATTTTCACACTTAACCTCCACATAACTTGGATATTTTTAAGTAGAAAGAATAGTGTACTGCTCTGTACTTCAGGTGGAATGTCAGGCAAAACAGTGAATGAGTTGTGTTTTACAGCGTGGAAGGGGAAGGTAATGTAATAGGCTATTTTTAAGACACTGACAAAAAATATGATATATTTGAGAATGATTGTTTTACTGGAACATCTAGAACAAAGTCTCAAACATGAAATGTACTCAGAAAAATTCTATTCTCATTCTGCTTACAAGGCATCGGTTTCATCTGTAAGATAGGGAACTTTCTTTTTTTCTGTCTCATTTTTAATTCTCAGATATAAAACTTTCTAAATTGCTTTGACATCATCAAAAGATAAAATATATGCAGTTAACACTTTCCCTGTTATCTCCTCTTTTATGTGTATTGACACATACCACTATATATAGTAGTATGTGTGTGTCATCTACTCAAGCTAAGAAAGTAGGCATGACTATCTAGAAAAAGTGCTCGTAGGCAGATATAGTTTTAAAACTAAAGCATTGATAAAAGGTTGTCACTTGAGGTGGTGGGGTAAAATGTAGCTCATAGTCTATAAAGGTCTTTATTCTTTTTTTTTTTTTAAGATTTTATTTATTTATTTGAGAGAGAGAGAGAGCATGAGAGGGGAGAGGTCAGAGGGAGAAGAAGACACCCCTCCGAGCAGGGAGCCTGATGTGGGACTTGATCGCAGGACTCCAGGATCATGACCTGAGTCAAAGGCAGTTGCTTAACCAACTGAGCCATTCAGGTGCCCCAAAAATCTTTATTCTTGAGTAAAAGTATTATTGATCAAAATCCATAGAGATGACTTGCTTTAGATTCATCATTATTGAGGCATTTGAGTATGAAGCAAATTAATTTAATTTGAATTTTTCTTAGCAAAGAGTTTTATATTTAATGTATGTGAAATAGACCAGTTAAAGACAAATGATCTGTTATGTTATTAAAACTTACTTATAACCTTATTTACCAAATCTCAATTATCCATAAATCCATAGGTTTATAAATGCACAAAAGCAGAACTTAAGATTTAAAAATTTTTCTATACTCTTTGTCCCCCTGTTTATACAGGTGACATTGTATTCTTGGCTGTAGTTCGACATAACTTATTATAAGGTTGCATTATTAGATATCCAAAGATGGTATATAGTTGCAAAAATAACTTAAAATTCAGTTTGACATTTAATGGTCTCATAGAACAGAAGAAAAGACTTTAAGAAAGCATTAAGGATTGACAAGGTAGGTAGAATAATGCCCTCCCACAGCTGTCCACATACTAATCCCTGAAATCTGTGAATACATTACCAACATGGTTAAGTTAAGGATCTTGAGATGGGAATATTATCCTGGATTATCTAGTGGGCCAAATGTAGCACAAGGCTACTCATACAAAGGAGGCAGAATATCAGAGACCAGGAGAGATTTGAAGATACCATGCCGGCTGGCTTTAGAATGGAGGAAGGGCTCATGAGTCGCGGAATGCAGGCTGTCTCTGGAAGACGGAACAGACAAGGAAATGGATTCTCCACTAGAAGCACCTCGAGTGCAACCCTGCTGATGTCTTCATTTTAGGCCAGTGAAACATGTATTGCCCTTCTGAACTCCAGAACTACAAGATAAGAAATTTGTGTTGTTTCAAGCCACTAAGTTTGTGGAATTTGTTGTAGCAGAGTAGGAAACTAATAGAGTCAGGAAGCAAGCTGGTCATAAGTATAAATGTTTTTTGACCAGGAAGGTGAAGGTGAAAACCTCCTCGCGGCTCATTTCATAGAGTATCAACCCAAAGGCCTTATGAAATATAGAAAAAACTAATCTTGCCACCCAGGATTTACCGAAGCCTTGGAATTCATCATCTAGGAGGTGTTAGACAAATTCGAAGTACTTTTATCAAGATTAGTCATCATAATTATATTAGTAGGTGGAAATTAAGCCGGAATTTAAATCATTCTGCACAGGATAAAGCTTTAACTTCCATACTTTTAAAAAATCAAATATTATTTCTAAAAAATAATTACTTCCTGAAATCTTAATCCCTGATACTTAAGGTTCGCTTTTTATCTGTGCCTCACCTGAAACTTTGTGATGAGCTGGGTCTGTGCAGCTTTGTGCTGGGGCGCAAGCAGAACGCCAGGCTGAATTGCTGGAAGAAGCCAGTGTCTGTCTGGCTGGAAGCCTCATCATCTGCAGAGGAGAGGAGAGCTGACAGCTGTGGGGTACTTCCTGATGTCTGAGCTGGTATGAAGAAGGCTGCTTTTTCTTAAAGGAGCTCTCTCCTGGAACATTGACTTTGGCCTCCATCGCCTCGTGATAATTTATATGTTATTTCTCCCCCACCGTCAGGATAAGATGAGTTCTTGGAGGTCTTATTATTTAAAGAGTGTTGGTACTACCTGTCACCTGTCAGGAAGATGGAGACCAAAATATGTTATAGTTGTTGACCTGTGGCAAAATAATTATTGGGTCCAGTCAATTCTTCTGCTTGTATTTCTTCTTGGTTGATATTTGGATTAATAAAGTAAGTCTTTATATTTTTTTGGTAGCTTTCATGTGCAGATCTCAAAGCAAAGCATGTACATATTTTTTAATTCACTTTCAGGAAGCCTGGCAGGAAGCTAATGAGCGTGTGAACTGTCTTCTTAATACATGTGGCTTATACGTTGGACTCCGGAGTTAGGCTCCCTAGGTTTAAATCATGGCTCTGCCACTTACTAGCTGTGTGACCTTGAGCAAGTTACTTTACTTCTCTGTGTCCCTATTTCCCAAGACGGGGATAAGGACACTTTTTCATAAGATTATTTGAGGATTAGATGAGTTAATACGTGAAAAACACCTCGAGTAGTACGTAGCACTTTTTAAAAAAATAAAATGATGACTGTCACTTACTTGAATTATTTAATCTCTATATCCTCCATATAATGAATTAGGGACTATTTTTATTCAATTTTTCAGATGGAAACCAGCACACACTAAAGGAAAGAAGCTAAGATGTGAAATTTTGTTGAGCTTCAGAGCAGTGCTCTTTATGGCCAATCTATGCTGCCTCACCTACTTCTTTATTTCCATACAGTTACTCATGATAGCGAAGGCCTGTCATTTTTGAGTGCTGTTCTGATTGATGGATTAAAGACTCTAAGGTTTGATTTATTAACGCCATCTGCCATGACTCCTGCAGTTGGGAAGGTGAATGCTCAGCATAGTCTCCTACACAAGGCTCAGTATCTTTACCGGAGGATTTATTATTCCCATCTAGTCTTATAAGCAAATATGACTGGCTGTGCAGCATCATTTGGAGGCCAATACATATTCCAAAAGCAGTTTTGGAAATGAGATTTCATAATGTGGAAATACACCCAATCTTTCTGAATGCAATGAAACCACTGAATGAAAATAAAGAAACAATTTGGTTTAAAGAACTTCACAGACCATTGGCTCCTCTAGAAACACAGGGATGGATGAGTATGTCCTTGAAGGAGTAGGATCTCATTCATTTTTTGTAGAGATTCTGTTGAAAAGTGGAGATCTAAGACAGTCTCAATATCCCCAGCATCAGATTATTGGTTCAGAAAACTTTCCAGATTTTCTTCCTTTTTTAAGGCAGAACAATATTCCATTGCATGTACATACCACATTTTTTTAATTGAAGTATAATTAACATACAGTATTATATTAGTTTCAGGTGTGTAATGATTCAGCAATTCTGTAAATGGAACTCAGTGCTCGTCAAGATAGTGTACTCTCAATCCCCTTTATCTTTTGTACACACCCCCACCCCCCTTCCCTCTGGCAACCACCAATTCTCTGTTTTTAAGAGTGGTTTCTTTTTTTCTTTGTTCATTTGTTTCTTAAATTCCACATTTGAGTGAAATAATGGTATTAGTCTTTTTCTGACTGACTTATTTCACTTAGTGTTATACCCTCTAGATCTATCCATGTTGTTACAGATGGCTAGATCTCATTCTGTTTTGTGGCTGAGTAATATTCTAACATATCTTCCTTATCCATTCCTTTATTGTTGTACACTTGGGCTGCTTACACACCTTGGCTATTGTAAATAATGCTGCAGTAAACAGAAGTGCATATATCTCTTTTAATTAGTGTTTTCATTTTCTTTGGATAAATTCTCAGTAGTGGAATTACTGGATCATAAAATTATTTTTAATTTTTTGAGGAATCTCCATACTCTTTTTTACAGTGGCTGCACCAATTTGTATTCTCACCAACAATAATTGAGGGTTCTTTTCTCTCCACACCCTTGCCAATGCTTGTTATTTCTTGTGTTTTTTATTTTAGCCTTTCTGATAGGTATGAAGTGATATTGTGGTTTTGATTTGCATTTCCCTGTTGATGAGTGATGTTGAGCATCTTTTCATGTATCTGTGGGCCATCTATATGTCTTCTTTGGAAAAATGTCTATTCAGTTTTTCTGCCCATTTTAAAATTAGATTATTTGTTCTTTTGGTGTTGAGTTGTACAAGTTCTTTATTTATTTTATCTATTAACCCCTTATCAGGTATATCATTTGCAGATATCTTGTCCCATTCAATAAACTGCCTTTTTGTCTTGATGGTTTCCTTTAGCTTGGTGTCATCCCAATAGTTTAATTTTGCTTTCATTTTTCTTGTCTGAGGAGACAGTTCTAGAAAAATGTTCCTATGGCCAATGTCAAAAGGAATTACTGCCTGTGTTTTCTTCTAGGAGTTTTATGGTTTCAGGTCCCACATGTAGGTATTTACTCTATTTTGAGTTTATTTTTGTGTATGGTGTAAGAAAATGGTCTAGTTTCATTCTTTTGCATAGCTTTCCAGTTTTCCCAGCAACATTTGTTTAAGACATTGTCTTTTCCTCATGTATATTTTTGCCTCCTTGCTTTCTATTCTGTTCTATTGACTTGTATCTTTTTTTTTTTTTTTTTTTTTTGCCAGTATCATACTATTTTGATTACTACAGCTCTGTAATCTATCTTGAAATCTGGGAATGTGTTATTTGTCTTTCTCACGATTGCTTTGGATAGAGCATGTAAGTGGCTCAGTCAATTAAATGTCTGCCTTCGACTCAGATCTTGATCCCAAGGTCATGGGATCAAGCCCCACATGGGTTCCCTGCTCAGCTGAGAGCCTGCTTTTCCCTCTCCCTCTGCCCCTCCCCCGCCACACATGTGCTCTCTCTCTTGCTGTCTATCTCAAATAAATAAATAAAATCTTTAAAAAATGTTTAAAAGATTGTTGGCTACTTGTATACCATATTTTCTTTATCTATTGATGAACACTTGGGTTGCTTCCATATCTTGGGTATTGTAAGTAGTGATACATTGAACATGGAAATGCTTGTATCTCTTCCAAATCCGGATTTCAGTTCTTTTTGATATATCCATATAAGGGGGATTGCTGGACTACATGGTAGTACAATTTTAATTTTTTGAGGAACCTGCATCCTGTTTTCTACAGTGGTTACACCATTCTACATTTCCACCAGTAGTGTGCAAGGTTTCCAAAATCTGCCGTGCAAGATGAAAAAATTCTAGAAATCTGCCATGCAACGTTGTGCTTATGGTCAATGATAATATACTGCACACTTGTAATTTGTTAGGAGGGTAAATCTCATGTTACATATGTATATTATATGTGTTATATATACATTTACATTAACAATATAAATAATAGATATTTTAACCACAATTAAAAAAAAAAAGGAAAGAAAACACTCTGTTGTCTTGTATCATAGGGCTGCATCTATGAGCTGCTGGAAAGTCTTGGCAGGAGAATACATTCTCTTTCCACCCCATCTGATAGCCTTTAGCTCAGTCCTTCAGCCCCAGGGTCCAGGCCTCCTATTTTGTCTTATTCTCTGGTAAAGCTGGGCTTCTCACTGATTTCAGAGTTACAGGACTACCTCTAAGTAACCTGGCCTACTTAACAAGCACACATTTCTCCCATCCTGACCCAGCTTCCAAAAAAGACCAATTTGGTCTGCCTTAATGTCTGCTTAATGCTTTCTAATTTGACACTAATCTTCTAAACATCTGTACTCAATTTGAGTCTTCTGAAATGTACATTCTCTAAGTACCCATCAGTTAAAATTATAATTTTGTGAAGCTTAGATGACAGAATTGGCTCCCTCACTGCCTAGCTTCCATATGTAGATCTGACTTGGGAAGACTGCTTCCTCACTGGGGGGCCCCCGCAGGGAGACTGCTGAAATCCACGTTGAAAATTGTGGGCAGATGCCTTTTTCAGCAGAGGCAGGATAGGATGATGGTACAGAATATGAACTTTGGAGTTAGAGAGCCTGGGTTTGAACATTAGTTCAGCAAATACTGGCTCTGTAGCCTTGGGCAATTTGTTTAACTTCTCTACCTTCAGTGTCTTCATCTCTAAAGTGGAGATGATGATATTTCTACTTCATTAGCTCTAGGAAGAATTAAAGAAGGTGCCAGAAAAGATTTAACCCAGGGACTGGCTCATAATGAGCAGACAATTTGGGTACTTGTTGTTATTAATCAATATGGAGTCTTTATCTCTATTATTATTCTAACCTTGTGTTAAGTGGTTTTATACAGGGTTCATTCATTAATTTATTTTGTAGCTGTTGAGCAACTGTTGTTTGCAACCTATTGGGGCCCCAGTGGTTAATAAGACAGAGAATATCTTTTCTCTCAAGCTCATGCTTTAGTGTACAGACAGAAAATCAACACATGTATCAAATAAAATGAAGTCAGATTGGGCTAAGTGTTATCAGTGGAAATAGTGTCATATGCTAGAGAGTAGCTGGAGTCAGATGTAGTTTTTATGTAGTTGATAGAGAAGAAAGGAGTAGGAAACAGAGATCCAGTTTGTATTTTCAAACAGGAAGCATCATATTCTTTATCTTTTACTTTTTTTCCCATTTTATTTATTTATTTATTTTAATTAAATATTTTATTTATTTTCAGCATAACAGTATTCATTGTTTATCTTTTACTTTTAACAAAGCCACAAGTTGTTACCTCTTCAAAGGACTTTTAAAATCAGAATAATTTTGAATGCCTTTAATATTTACTAAAAGGAAACACTTTTCCCTGCTGCCTTTTATCCTCCTTTTGTATAGGTCATTTCACTTTTGAACAATCTGACTTGGCTTCCCTACCAGTGCCTGTGAGGGTAATATGTGCTATTTCAAACTGTGTAATAGTACACTCTGTAGATTACCCCCTTCTAAGCTATATTGAAATGAAGCAAGATCAGTAAATTGCAATAAAGGGTGATTGTTACATGGGGATGACTACTACATTTGGGGTCCATTTGCACCAGATTATTCTTTGTATTGTTATTATTACTTCCTATCTTCTTTACTCTCTTGCTGCCAAACTTGCTGTTGGCCACCAGTGCAACACCAAGGGGATCTTAAGGACCATTGCAGGCACCATTTTTTCCCCTTAGGCGTGTACCAGTCTCCGTTCAGTTCCAAACTCAGATATCCTGGGTGGCTTTCTGGGTCTTTATTGATGCTACTTTTTGCTGTAGGCTTCATTTGTAATGTTCCTCATCTTTATCTTCTTAGAACAAATTTACTGTGACTAAAAGTGACCCATTTCTTTTCAAATGTTTCATGTAGATATCATAAATTTATAGTCAGGGTAATCATCAAATTTGTCCCTTCCCGCAAAGAGGTTTAATAATTTAATTTCATAGATGTTTTCAAAGATTTACTCTGCTATAGGGAGACCAGTTAGGAGACTATCTGAATTACCCATATTTGGGACCATAGTGGCAGTGGGATCGGTGGCAGTGAGGTATACAGATTCAACATGCATTTTGGAGATAGACTTCGATGCTTGCTGATATTTTGGTTATGGCTAAAGGGGAAAAGTACTAGTTAGGATGACTTAAGTAATATTGAATACTTAATGGAAATTCTGTATCTCCTAAGAGATGTTCATCTTGGTATATGAAATGAACTAAGATGAACATCTCTAAATCATGAATTCAATCATCATTGACCCTGAATCTTTCGTTAAACTTGCTGAAATTCAGGGCCTCAAAGCATTTCACTTATGCTCCTTTGTAGCACACATTCCACCTGCAGATCACAGGTTACCACCTTCTAGACTGACTCTTTCATCATTTCATACATCATTTGTTCAACAAATGCTTGAGTGGTTGTTGAATGAGTAAGTTTCTTCTTCCTACACTGGATTGCAAACAGAGACCTCCATAATAATTCTTTTACTGTGGTAGCGTGCAATTACGTATTATTTAATTTCCTAGGTTATATGGTAATTCTTTATGTGCTAAAATGTTAATTTTCCTTTGAAAGAGACCTGGCTATTGTCCATATATATTTCCCTGCCTTCTTACATAGTGTTCTAAGCAGAGGTTAGAATTTTCTTGACATATTATAGCTTCAGAAGAAACTTCATTTATTCGCATAATCTCTATAGATGTGTAGTTTTAAAAGTAGATGGAGATGCTGTGGGATGTAAAACTGAATGCCCATTGGTCTTAGTTGTGATTTTTTTTGGTTGAACTTCAAGTTTGAACTGAGGTCTTCGACTTGGGTTTTTGACAGGTTTTTTTTTTTTTAATCCATTCTTTTCATTGCTGCTAACATGGTTTTTGACTTGTGTGCAGCAATCTTTATTCTTTTAGCTCTTTTCCACAATGGGTAACCATCTTGTTAGCCCCTGTGTATCTGCCCATTATCTTTATAGGTCTGAGAAGGAAAGGATTGGTGCTAATTTTGGTAGAATTGCAGATGTCTTTTTCACCTTAAAGGAAAAAAAAATATTTATAGACATTGACTGTGTCCCTTGGGGGTACACAAGAAGAAATGGCTAATTCTACCAAGAGGGTCAAAAAAGCTTCCTAGAATAGGAATTAGGTTGGTCTGTGTCTTTGACACCGTTTGGTGTTCATCAGGCAGCTGTGGCGAAGAAGGCGGGAAGGCAGAAGGCAAATGAGCAAAGTGAGCAGATAGGTGGGGGTGTAAACCCACTTCAGATCTGCTGGAAATGGCAAATTGTGCAGTAGATAGAAGCTAAGTGGAGTGGTGGATCAGAGGACTGGGGAACTCAGATGGTAAAAAAGGTAAGATGTGAGATAAGCAGGAATGCTTTCATGAACTTGGGCTTTATTCCAAGGGCAATGGGGAGATTTTTAAAAAACAGCTTTATTGAGGTATACTTTACATATAAAATTCATTTACTTGTACAGTTTGGTCATTTTTGGTCAATTTACAGAGTTGTACTACCATTACCACACAGTTTTAGAAAAATTCCATCACCCCCTTTTGTGCCCCTATGCAGTCAGTCGGTTTCCACTTTATAGACTTATTAAGGCATTAGTTTGGCATTTCACTCAAGAATTCTAGGAGTGAGGTGGGGATTTGAGGGAGATAAGCCCAGAGTCTGGGTCTCTCTCCTTCCCTTTCTTTCTTCCTTTTGTCCATCAAGCTTGCATTTATTGGACACTTAGCATACCCCAGTATATCCTCCAGTCCCAGAGTAAATGTCACTCATAAACAGGGCTATTGCCTATAGGGAGTTTTAGGGTGGTTTAGGTTGACAAAACATTTCAGTTTCCTCCTGGCTTACAAGAAACCACAATTCTGGAAATAGTTACCTATTAGAACAAAAGATAACATTGTCCTAAAAAGGACAGTTTTATCTTGAGACCTAGACTATTTTCAAATTTGCCAAAGATTTCCATTGTTCAGTGTAACTATATTGTTTAGCTGTCTCATTTCTTTGTGTGTGTTTTCCCTTTTAATTAATCGAATAGTGAAGAGATCTGCTTTCCATATTTGAGAGTGTATTTGTCTTAATAAAAATCATTGAGCACACTTGTATGATTTAATAAATCACAGATATCTTTTACTATATGATTCTGGCTGAAAAAAAAGTATTGTTTTCACTAAGTACAGCTCCAGGTTAGACTCAGTTCTGAACAAAGAAAGTTATTAATATTTAGACTTACCTAAGCCATAATGTCCAGCCCTAATATATTTTGAAGAAAAAATTTAAAGAAAAATTTAAAAGAAATACCTGGAATGAAGTTCTGGATTATTTCTTGTCTAGTTTTTAAAGACCTTGTTCTTTTTGGTAATTGATTATACTACTACTTCTGTGCATAGTAGAGTACAAAGTCTCAGAGTGCCTGAGTTTGAATCCTCAGCTCAGCCTTTTGCTAGCTCTGTGTCCCTGGGCAAGTTAATGAGGATAATACTACTTACCTTGTAGGATTGTTTTGAGAATTGAATCAGTTAATGTTTGTCAAAGGGCTCATAAGTATCTGAAACAATGTAAATGCTATATTGTATTATATTTATAAATATAGGTATGTCTCTATATATCTATTTGGCAGAAATCAATGTGCATTTTCTGTATGCAAAGACTTCCCAGTACATAATATCAACAAACTTTGACTTTTTAAAATATTAATCCTATTATATCTTTTTGTCATTAGTGTACAGAAGTTTAATTATGATGTGTCTCAGTGTGGATTTCTTTGAGTTTTTCCTTTTTGGGGTTCTCTCAGCTTTTTGAATCTGCAGATATGTCTTTCAACAAATTTGGAAAGTTTTCAGTAATTACTTCTTTGAATATGCTTTCAGGCCCTCTGTCTCTCTTCTGCTTCTGGAACTCTAAGGATCTGACTATTAGATATTTTGCTGTTGTTTCACTGGTGTCTCTTTCTATTGTTCTGTCTTCAAGATCACTTATTTTTTTCCTGTCTTATTCATTCTGCCATGGGCAAATTGAGTACTTCCAGAGAGCTATTGTTATTGCATTTTAAGTTCTGTAATTTCGTTGGGTTCTTTATATCTTTTTTTTTTTTTTGCATGAGATTTTTCTATTTTTTATTTGTTTCAGAGGCATTTGTAATCCCTTTATTACATTAAAAAATGAAGCATTTCAATGTTGGATACTTAAAAATGCTTGTCAGAATTCAAATATCCGATTCATTTAGGTGTTGGCCTCCATCGGTTGTCTTTTCTCATTCAGGTTGTGATTTTTTGTATGGTCTGTGATTTTTATAATTGTGTCCTGGACATTTGGATATTATGGTAGGAGGTTCTGGTTTCTATTTTAGCAGACAGTTCCCCTGTTTAGATTTAGAAATGCAGTTGGACTTATTTTGCTCATAATAATAAGAATAAGAATTATTCAAATACCTTACATGTTTGTCAGCACTTTCTGGACATTATAATTTCATTTGGTCCCCATAACAGTTCTGTGAGGTAGCAAAGGCTAGAACTGGCTATAGCATCTCTCCCCGATGCCCATCATAAAGGAAGACTCTCAAGACCTAGGAAGGCAAAGGGACTTCTTTTCAGTCATATAGCTTGTAGGAGCAAGCAGCAGAGCTGGGGATTACAATTTTGATTGTAATCTGGTCTTGACCCAGTGGGCTCATTTAGAGTGCCCCCCTCTTCATCTCCATAGTTCTGTAGTATTGGAGCCCTTTGAATTGGAGGATCTGCTCAGGCTGCCATAAAAAATATATATATATACCGCATAGACTGGGTGGCTTATATAACAGAAAGTTATTTTCTCACGATTCTGGAGGCTGGAAGTGTAAGATCTAGGTGCCAGCAGTATTGGTTTCCTGCGGCTTCTCTTCTTGGCTTGTGGATGGCTGCCCTCTTGTTTGCCTCTTTTCCTTGTCTTCCCCCTGTGCATGTGGGCCTGGTGTTCTAATCTCCTCTTCTTATAGGGATTTGGATTAGAGCCCATGTTAACTGCCTCATTTTTAACTTAGTCACCTCTGTAAAGACCTTATCTCCCCAAACGTTCACATTCTGAGGTACTGGAGGTTGGGATTTCAACACATGAGTTTCGAAGAGACGCAGTTCAGCCTGTGATAGGGGTAGGGAGGTTATCACGCACATCTTGACAAATTCTGACCTACTAGACATGACTTTGTTCATCAGTGAAGGGATGCTGTGCAGAAAAAAACTGGGAACATTGGTTTTTGAAGTTGGTTTTGTTACTTTCTTATTTGCTCCTTTTGTCATGAAGTGATTTAACCTAATTTCACTTTGTTCTTGTTTATCTTCTGTCCTTCTTTCCCTACCCTCTTTTCCAATCTAGGGAACCAGAAGCTCAATGTATGGCCCAGACTGTTGTTGATTAGCTCTGTGGCTTTTGCTAATGAGAGTCACCTCTATGGGCCTGAGTTTCTTTAGCTTTGAAAAGGTAGAGACTGAGTGAACTCTATGCCCAATACTTTTATTCCAAATGGAAATAATTCCATGATGTTATTGATATCTCCATGCCAAATTTTCTCTTTTTCTCCTGTGTTTTGGCTTGGTACCACTACTTAACTTTATCTGTTCTTCTTTCCAAAATGAAATTGACTTCTGTGAAAAAAATATGGGTAAAAGTTGACAAGTACATTTTAAATCACTACTATAACACTCAGATGAGGATATAGCATTTGTCAAAATGTTCGTACTGACAATTGTGAACATTTATTGAGCAATGACTATATGCCAGGTAGAGTTCCTCCTGTGGTGGCTGATTGCAATGGGCCTGGCAGGGGTAATGCAAAGGTAGACAGGAAGGGAGCTCTATGAAGAGAGGATGGAGTCCCACAGTGTTCTTTTTGAATAATCAATAGAAAAATTGATGTCACAGAAAATTGATAAGGACAAGGCAGGGGCCAAGCTTGCAGTTCTGGTTAAGGCAGCAGGGATACCAAGTGGGGCCCTAGGCTAGGTTCTTCAAGTGTGTGCAGAATCAGGTAGGGTCTGATGGGTGTAGGATGCTCATGACATTGATATGGAACAATGAGGGAGAGGTCATTAGATGGCAAAATGAGCCACATTTTGGGATGTCCAGGTGGACTCTTATTCATTTATCCATTCATTTATTCACTTACCCATTTATCAAGTATTTATTTTTGCTTATGTTCTAGGCAATAACCCAAGAGCTAAGTAGGAGTTAGCAACAGGAAACATGAGTATAACTATATGACAAAAAGGATGATTAGACCTGGATGAATAGAGTGTGCATGCAAGGTAGCACAGATGACAAGGAAGTGTACCTAAGGCTGCCTCTCTCTCTCTCTCTCTTTCTTTTTTTTTGAAGATTCATTTATTTGGAGTTGGAGGGGCAGAGGGGGAGAGTGGGAAGGTCTTAGCAGATTTTGTACTGAGCTCAGAGCGCATGGGGCTTCATCTCAGGACCCTAAGATCATGACTTGAGTCAAAACCAAGCTATAACGACTGTGCCAGCTATGTGCCCTGAGGCTACCCCTTTCTTCATGGATCCATGGACTCCAAAATATTCTTATGGCACTTCTCTCTGAATGGAAGAACTTTTATAAGCCATCACTTAATCCTCAGTGAAATGCCCTAGCATCTGGGGCAAAATCCAGCAGCTGTGTGGCTGTGTGGTACAATGTACAGGGCAGGAAATGGGTAAAAGTTCTGTATCCAGCTGACGTTGCAGCTGGGAGTTGGGATTGGCAGAATATAATTATTGAAAGTGGCAACTTGCCAAGTTCTCAGAGCTCATACTCTGTGCTTGCCTTGCCAGCTTGGAGCTTGTTGATGACCAGCAATTGTCAAGACTACTGTTTTATTGCTCCGTTCCAAAATGGGAAATTTGCAATGATTCACTAATAATATGGGGTCACTTATAAAATTGCTTCAAGTCATCAAAACTGATTACAGTCATGTGAAACACTATGGCACATTACTTTGGACATTTCATCTAATGTGCCTAAGCTTCACATAGCAAATTGTGCACCAAAACAAAAACTATAAAAAGATCCGCAGAAACAGCAAAAAGGAAACACTGAAGCAAATACAAATTTGAGTCTTTGAAAACATACAGTACGCCTCTTTTGGATATTGCATCCAATATCCCTTGAGCTTGGAGGGTACAAATAAATGCCCATATAATTACTCTTTAACTGAGTAATTACATGCTTATTGATGCCCCGTGGATTGATTAGCAATCACACTTGGAATTGCTAGGGGAAAAATGAGACCTGCTAAAGTGGCTTCTGTCAGGTCCTAACTGAACATGGTTAAAAATGATGGCTTGCAAAATGACTCTGGTGGTGTTTTGATAATGGTGGTTTCCAGAGTTTGAGGTTTATGGTAAACAGTTTTCAGAAGGACTGAGAAAAACCGTGCTGGCTATAGTTTGGGCATATATGTATATATATTTTTAAGTTTCTGTGAAGGGTCTTTCTCAGAATAGTTAGATTAGTGTTTCTCAGAAGAAAGTTGAATTGTAGTTGGTGCTATGTTCAAGATTGGGTTTGGACCAACCAGGGTAGTTGGGGTGAAGCTTTTGATGAGATGGAGAATGTTTTCAATTATTGTCAAAATAAGTCACCAAATGCATTTTTTGGTAATTGCCAGCTCTACTTTAACAATGCTCCTCTCCCTTCTAAGAATGGCTATTTAATAATATTTGGTGGTAAACTTCCACTTTAGTTTAAATTTCCATTGGCAAATGAGTGCTTTGTAAAGCACTGGTAATGGGTCATCGTGGTAGTTGGGTCCCTCATTGACTAACCCGTGATTTTTGAGTTTGGGTATCAGTTCGGGTTTCGCAGGGAGCAGACTTCAACTCAGATGGGTTAGGAGCTTTTAATAAAGGAACAACTTACAAATGTAGGCCCAAGAGTAAGGGGATCACCGAGGGGGTGTTGGTGTACCCAGAAACTAGTAACAATGGAAGTTATTACTACCCCTAGTTCTGAAGGCACAAGGAGAGGAATCAGCATTGTAGGAAGCCATTAAGAGCAGAAACTATGGAAGAGGGTCTCTAACAGGAGCTGGAGTCTTGGGAGGGTACCACCATTGCCAGAAAATGTAATTCAGAGGAAGAAGAAAGTGGAAATACCTGAACTTCTCTCCTCCTGACCTCTCACTCCTTGTTAGTGTTTCCCACTGGTCTTATCCAAACAGAACCCTACCAGTAAGGGAGTTCTGGTAATTCATCTTTAGGAAGAAGTCTTGTGTCATAAAGCAGGGCAGAGAAGGCAGGAGGATAACCCAGAACTGAAGTGGAGACAAACAGAAGAATCATCTTAGTAATACATCTTAGTAATAATGGCTGCTACTTATTACTAATAATGCCTGCCACCTATTGGATTCTTGCTATATGCCTGGCACTGTGCTAAGTGTTCTATGTATCTAATCCTCAATGTCCCTAGACCTTCATCATATTCTATATACATAATCCTTGCAGGCTCGGAGGTTTAGAATAGTTGTAGTATAACTGAGGTGCATGTACACAGGCTTGGAAGTATGCAGCTGGGTTCAAATACCAGCTCTGATGCTTACTAGTGAAAAAAAAAAGTTTTCTCTCTATTTTATTGATGAAGAAGGTATCTCAAAGTGATTGGATAACTCACTCAAGATCATACAGCTGGTAAACAGTAGAGCTGATATTTGAACCCTACCCTTATGTTCCCAAGCCTGTGTGTATATGCTTCAGTTATGCTGTAACTACTCCAAGCCTTGGTTATCAAGTTGTGATACAGAGGTAATATACCCATCTGAGAAGGTCATTTTGAAGAAGAGCCTATGAAATGTGAGCACAGTCCCGAGAGTATAGGAGATGCTCAGTAGTGACTCATTCTCTTCCCATCCTCCCGTCTCTTCATCTTTCTAGATTAAAATGGAGAAAAAGGAAGTGTGGTCTGCAGCCCCATGTGGCTGGGGTGCCTACTTTCCCAGTAGAGGTGGTATGCTTTAAATGGTCTTTCCGCCTTGTTCCTTCAAGGATTCTAATCCTAAACATCGGTTTAGTTCTAGTGATGTGTTGGACCAAGTAACTAAATAGAAATTCAGTGCAGGGAGCAAAGGTAGTTAATAAGTAGCATTGAAAAAAGATGGCTCTACAAGTTGTTTATTTAACAATGCAATTTTCATTTCTTTGGAAAAGTGAAACCACAACAAATTCTCAACTTAAGAAAAGAGATTTGTGTCTAAAACAATTGAATAAATTAAATTAAGACTCAAGGAAGAAGGCAGCCCCATGCTTTTTGACTTACCCATATCTTAGCAATGTGGTTCAACTCCAAGAAGCAGTTTCATAAATCTGTTGTTCCCTTTCCTCCTTATCATCAAGATTTTTCAGTAAGAGTATTATTGATTGTTTTCACTGTTTGAGGAGCTACAGTGATAGAGTTTAGTGGGTATTTGGAGTTCACCATAAAGATGTTATTCTGGTGTTATAGTATTAAAATCTCTGTGTTTATATTGGGTTCTTATCTTCTAACTGCCCATTGACTCAGTTATAACATAAACTTGTTTATTTTGGTGTAATTTCTTTTGCCAGCTCAGCTTTCTAGGGACTTTCTTAACAAATAGCACAGGTGGACTCATGTTACATAATTTAGTATTTACTATCTCTGTAGGTGCTAACAGATTTTCATACATGAACTTTTAACCTCCTACCCATTTTGTAAACTCTCTTTCATGTCAAGGTCAGTGGTTTCAGGATTCTTTTTTTTTTTTTTTAATTTTTTATTTCTTTTCAGCGTAACAGTATTCCTTGTTTTTGCACCACACCCAGTGCTCCATGCAATCCGTGCCCTCCCTAATACCCACCACCTGGTTCCCCCAATCAGGATTCTTTTATAACCTTCTAGTGTCTAATTCACTGGCAGAACAAATCAATAAGTAGATGCTCATTGATGTTTTTGTATCTGCACTTATTTCTGTGTCTTGCAAGGAAACCAAATCAAATTAACTGCTAGTTATTCTTCCTTCCTCTGTTTCCCCATGGCTTTTAATCCTTAATAAAAAATATCTTTGGCCTTTTTCTTAAATGTGACAGATTACCCTCAAAATTATAGGGAATCTTAAATAAATATATATATAAACAATAATATAACTGGGAGAAAAGAATCCCAGTCCTAACTGCATCAAAACTAAAGAATAAACTCAACGGGTTGTGGGCAGAGCTGAAGAACACTAGTTCTCTACTGTCAGAAGCTCTGAATAATTTGGGAAAAATTCATGTTTCTGAATGGGGAGACCTCAGTTTTTTTTTTTTTTTTAAGATTTCATTTATTTATTTGACAGAGAGAGAGACAGCGAGAGAGGGAACAGAAGCAGGGGGAGTGGGAGAGGGAGAAGCGGGCTTCCCACCGAGCAGGGAGCCTGGTGTGGGGCTCTATCCCAGGACCCCAGGACCATGATCTGAGCTGAAGGCAGACGCTTAACAACTGAGCCACCCAGGTGTCCTGACTTCAGATTTTAATATGGAAATTATTTCATTACTAAATAAATGCTTCTGTGCAAAACAAATAAACAAATGAGCAAATATGTGCCTAACAATATAGCCTAGTGATTCAGCATGACATTTGGTTTTAAATATCTGTAAAATGGGTTTAACGCTTTTTTCTTACCTTTTTTTAGGTTATGTTTTACAGTGAGATTAAAATAAGAATATATCTATAAAATGTTTAGAGTGACTAGCATGGTAATCGATCCATAAATATAGGCAGTTATTCTTATTTTGGTTTTATTATTACTTATATACATAGTGGTTAATGATGTTTATCTCTGTGGTGAGCATCTGGCTTGTTTTTTCTTCTTTGTAATTTCCAATTTTTCAAATGCATTGCTTTTATAGTAAGAAGTTAACAAAAGTTGCCTTTAATCAGAGGGAAAAAGGAGAACCTAAAGGCACCAAAAGCCAGATATTCTTTAACCAGGGGGCCAAACTTAATGGTGGAGTTGACCTGGTTATGGGACCTGGTCAGTTGGACCAGTCAAGTGGACCTATCTTTTCAGAAGACCCTTAATGTGCTGAGGTTCAACTTGTGGCCTGTCTCTGTTCTCAGGTAATTCCTGCTGACCTTGTATCTACCCAACTCCTGATCTGTATGTGTGGGTCTTGACTGGCATGGAGACAGGGAGGCATTAGATGGCAAACTCAGATGTGTAAGTGCTGAATCATTTGGCTCAGACCAGTCCTAGGAAGACATATTGCCCTTCTGGAACCCTCCCGTTGGTTTGCAGGCCTCCTATTTGTCAGCTACCTTCCCCTTTAGGACTCCTTGAAATTAACGGTGTCATCTCCTCTTTCTTTTGTCTCCTGCTGATGATTTCTCTCTGTTCTCTGACCAGAGAATTTTAAGGTCCCATTATTTTAGTTCTAATTTTGCACTTCCTCCATCCTTCTCTGACCCCCTCCAACCCACCGCACCCCCTCTGCAGCCCTTATGGAATACAGTTGAAGCAGAAGTGAGTCACACCTCTGAGTGGAAAATGTGGCCCATAAACCTATGGGCTTTATATTTTGTCTCCACAGAACTGTCATAAACTGGAAATCTTTGGTTTTCAACTATTACAAATAGCAACTGTTACAACAATTACTACAATTACAAAGGACTCCTTTTTATTGTGTGTAGACTCTTGGGGGTCGTTGGCACTTACCAGCCAAAGTGAACTTGCTTTGAAAGATGTCTGCAATTCGGTGCTTACAAGGTAAAGAGATTTTAGGAGTAGCAACACTTTTGAAATATTATCTAGGCTCCTTTAGTTAGAATTGGTTTGCTTTCAGTAAAAGGCCCAGGAGGTCAGTGGGAACAAAGTGCCTCTTTATTTTGTGCTATTTTGATGGAAAGGTGCTGGAAGGCTTTTGAGCATTTAGAAGCTGGCATTTGATTTAAATTATGAAACTCTGGGCATGATAGAAAGGTAGACAGTATATTGGGAATTTTCTTTTGACATTTATGCTAGATTTTACTGGGATTGTTGGCTCTAAGTTTGTTTTTGTGTCTTGAGATTTGAACTGTCTGTGGCTTAAGGGACATCTCAGCAACCTGAGGCAGGATTTGTTTTTGCAGATATCTACTTTCTTCTGTTCACATATTCATTAACTCCTTTTGTTGAGAAGAACAAAAGGAAATAAACTGATTTCTGGAGGTTTTTTTTTTTTTTTAAAGATTTTATTTATTTATTTGAGAGAAAGAGAATAAGCAGGGGAAGGGGCAGAGGGAGAAGCAGACTCCCTGCTGAGCTCGATCCAGGGACCCTGTGATAATGATCTGAGCAGAAGGCGGACGCTTGACTGACTGAGCCACCCAGGTGCCTCCTGGAGATATTTTTATTGGTGTTGGTTCATGCCTGAGTTTGGGTGAAATGGTCTGTTCTTGTTAACGTCAATGTTAAATATATTCATGCATGTAAGTTCACATCCATATGTATATTATGCAGCATGTGTATGCATGTACATGTATCTATGTTTGTGGGATGGGAAAATTCCAGCATGCCCCAGCATGATCCATTACGGAATTATAGATGGGTACCTGGGAGGGCGAATTTCTCAGTTTAGTTGAATAGTCTCTACCTATGATTTTATACAGTACAAGTCCCTTGTCCCATTTTGCCCCCCTGTTCTTATCTGTCAAATGGGATTATTTTCTGTTTTCCTCAGAAGAATGGAGTGGAGATGAATCAGAGCATATCCCATACATTCTGAGACTGTTGCAGGGTTGCAGGGTTCTTGTCTCATGGGGTTGAAGAATGACTCTCTTGGACACAAAAGGGTGAAGTGAAGTGAAAGTTTATTAGGTGAAGAAGATAGCAGAAAGGAAAGAGAAAAGCTCTCTAGAGTGAGAGGGGTCCTGAATGGATTGCCTCTGTGGGCTTTCGCTGATGGTCTTTTATTGAAAAGTGACTGAAAAGCTTGTGGCCTTAAAGTTCTTGTGCCGTCTTGGTTTAAGCGAGGACTATTGATAACATCCTTAATGGCTTACTTCTTTGAATTCTGGTCATTTTTGGTGGTTACAGTGTAGCTGTCAAAAAAATACATTCTCTAACATTCAGGGCCAAGTGATCTGGTTTGTTCCTTTATCTCTGGTTTTGTATGCCTCAACATTTCTCCACATCTGGGATTTCTGTGAGCCTGGTCAAGGGAGTCAGGAGCCTCCTATCTCTCTCTGTCTATACCTTAACCCTTTCCTTACTCAAGACCACATATAAAAAATATGAAATATGGATTTAGAGCTACATCATTCTCTTTAAAGAGAAATCTCAATATTACACCTTGTATATTTTATCACGTATATACAGAGAGACTTTATCCATATGCTCAGTGCTCAGTTATATATATGTATGTGTATATATATTTTATATATAATACATATGAAATATCATATATATAGACCATAGATAAAAATAATTTAATAATGGTGAAGAGTTTTGGATACATTTTGTTTTCTTTTTTCTCTATATGCTGACAATATAAACTCAAATTAGTTGTAGATCATTCATTTTTTACCTTAATTAACTTGTTGCTTCTCTAGGCAAATAGTTATGCTTATTAAATAGGAAGTGATAACTATCTTTACTATTGCCTAAGAAGATGGCAGACAGAGAGTGTCAATTTGCTAGACAAAATTGGGAAAGGAGATGATAAAATTGAACATACAGATCTTGTTGTTGGGAAATGTGAGAACAGGAGTTCAGGAGAGCAGAAATTGTATGACTGACAAGGATCCTGTTGAGAGAGAGGAGCAATCCAGAACTTGCAAGCATTTTGCCAAATTTTGACCAATAATACCTGGTAAGACTCTGGAAAATGATGTAGTCACTCCTATATTTTAATTTTTTTAAGATCTTATTTTTATTTGTGAGGGCATGAGAGAGAGCACGAAAAAGAGCCCAAGAAGGGGGTAAGGGTAGAGGGAGAAGCAGACCCCCTGTGGAGCAGGGAGCCTGACACGGGGCTTGATCCCAGGACTCTGGGATCATGACCTGAACTGAAGGCAGATGCTTAACTGACTCAGCCACTGAGGCACTCTTCCCATATTTTAATTTGATATGTAGATTTTATTTTATTTACTTTTTATTTTGAAATAATTACAAACTCATGGAGAATTTCCAGAATAGTACAAAGAGCACCCATATACCCTTCACCAAATTCATTGTTAATATTGTTAACATTTTGCCAATTTTCTTCTTTATTCATTATCTGTTTGCCCATCTATCTACCTACTTATTTTTCCTTTGAACCATTTGAGGTTAAGTACTCCCTTATTCTTATATATTTCAGTGTACATTTCCAAAGAACAAGGACATTATCAACATAATCACAGAACAATTACCCAAGTCAAGAAGTTTGATAAAAAAACCTTATCACACTGAGAGTTTTGCATTCAAATTTCATTACTTGTCTTCACGCATAGCAGTTTCGTCTAGTCCAGGATCACCTATTGTAGGAATGCAAAAGAGTTCCTCCATCTTCTTTGCTTTCATGATCTTGACATTTTAAAGAATAAAGACTAGCTATTTTGTTGAATATCCCTCAGCTTGGGTTCGTCAGAAATTTCCTCATGATTAGATTCAGGTAATGCGTCTTTCACAGGAATTTCCCAGAAGTGGTGTTGTGACCTTGTCACTATGACACATTAGGAGTCACAGGATACCAGTTGTCCCATTGTTGGTCTGTTAACTTTGATCCCTTGGTTAAGATGGTATCTTGCAGATTCCTCCATTGTAGTTACCTTTTAATTTTAGTAGGTTGAAAACTGTTATTTCTAGTATACTGTAAATATTGATAGTTTAAAATGAAACTCATACATCACTCCTTAAAGTTTATACAACAGAATATTTGACTTAATTTGATATCTAGTATTATCTTTAAAAAAATAACAGAAACAAGATCTTCACCACTTGGAAACTCTATTCATTCCACTTCTCCTAGAGACTATTATCCTATGTTTGAACATCTCTTATTGATCACCCTATCGTGGTGTCTTGAAAAAATATGAATATTAATAAAACTGCATTTATTTTCAATTTCTTGTGACCATAAGTCTTTAAGTGTTAACCTTTTTTCCCCTCTGGATTGGGCTATCTTTAGAATTATTGTTAGTATAAAGTTGACAAAAATTATGTGAGTGAATTATAATTTTTAAAATAAATAATTGTTATGTGTAAATAGCAAAGCTATTAACAATTTAGACAAAGATAGTTATGGTACTTCCATTAAACAAGGTGTTGAGGACTGCTATTTTATCTTATCTTTTTGTTTGTGACTTCTTGGGTTTTTACATGGTGGAAAGGAATGGTAGGAAGGAGAACTGGTAGGAAGTCTCAGCTGCAGAAAGATTAGTTCTGGGGACAACTACACAAGAGAAGTCAAGGATCTGGAAATTGATTTCCCAAGTGACTAAGCTCTCTGCTCGTTAATCCAATCCAAAGATTTCTCTAAAACTCAAAAATTCCATGGAGTCATCTAATATCTCAAATATCATGAATATGCCCAAATTATTCCAAGGTCAGAAACTTGTACATAATTTTACAAAATGTGTCTGGGTGCACTGTGAGATATATATATATATATATATATATATATATATATATAATTTTGTGGATTTCCTGAAGCTGCACTAAACCAGAATATTTATTGAATGAGCACTACCATGCACTATGCGGTAGTCATTTTTTTTTTTTATACTTGATATATGAAGACTGGGAGTTACAAAATAGATAAATTAGGGCTGGATGTTCATGTTGCAAAAGAGAATTTTGCAAAAGAAATAGTCATAGACTTTCTGTAAATAATGAGTACTCTTGACTACATATTTAAATTTCTCTATTAAAAAAATCAGTTTACAGACAGTTCTTTAGGAATATTTTGATCATATATGTCAAATTCACCTGAAGCAGCAAGTATTTATAAAAGATAAAACATGTCTAAATATGATTGCAGTTTTTAAGAGAAGCAATTACTAATGTTGATTGGAAGCTTACTAGGATAAATTGATGAGACCTGGAAAAATTGCATGATCCTGAATGAGGAAATTGAGATCAAGCCTTTCTTGTCTGTGTCACTTAGCTTGGCTCTAGCATGACTATAAGGTAATTTGCTATGCAGAAGTTTGGATAAGAAAGCATTGTTTGTACAACGTTAGCTTTAAAACAATTTGTAAACCAAAAAAGACATTTCATTTAATCACTGAAGTATATTCAAGGTTTAGAACACCTCAATGAATGAAAAGGCAACTTACTAGCATATCCAGTATTGCAGGTGGACCAAACTGGAGATCCATGGCTGGAAACAGTACTTTTAGTAATAATACCCAGTTGATTTTCAGTTATTTATCATGTAGATGGCAACTTTTTAAAAAATATAAAGCACATCAGGTCCTGGTTGCTGCTCGGTGGCTTGATGGGGATGATGTTTTCTACCTGCTTTGCCCTTACCCCCTACCACTGCCAGCAGTAACCAAAGCTGCAGCTGGGAGGTGAACGGCTGAGAAAGTGAATTTTGGCTAAGCTACTCAGGAAGGGAGCAGTGTATGTAATGCTGCATAAAAACTGGCCTAATGTGGCCAATGTTCCCCATTTTTAAAAAATGACAGCGCTAAAAAAAAAAAAAATGGCAGCGCTCAAGAAGTATTCTCTTATTAGATGTTATAGAGTACCAAACTAAATTTGCCAGTGATGTCACAGTTCCCTAATGTCACGTCTCTTCCTTTTATCCTCTTGCTCTGCCTCTTGACTATGAACCCTGTGCATCAGTTCAGGGGGGGTTGGGTGTGGTTGGTTCTTTCCATACAGGGGAGCTGTTTTCTGTAGCTGTTTTCAAGGTCATATAGAAAGACATTTTTGAATGATGGAATTAGGTGATGCTGGGGTTACTGGAAAAGGTTTCTATTTATGCCTGATAACCCAAGTTAGCTAATGTCCACAGTAGAAGAACAAATAGAAAACTGACCTGTTACCCTTATGCTTGAAATGCCAAATACTGAGTTGTGTAGGCACATAGACATATCTTTATGTCTATATCAGAGGGGTTAACTGACTTGCCTATCTAGTGTGAAATGTAAGACTGGAGACAATTATATGTGTTTAAAACTTCTATTTTAATAGCACTATCGTTTTAGCATGGGACATTTTCTTTTGTTTCTGTAAAAAGGATCATTAATAAAATTTCTCCATTTTTATTCCTTAGTGTGCATATTGGCCAATTTTGCCTTGGGTGGTATCATATGTTCAGATTATGATCTCTCTGTAGAGAAATTATGTATGCTTATTAGGAAGAATATTTTATTCCAGGAGAAAAATCTCTTCTGCATGGTTGAACATGCCAATTTATGGAAGGGAAGCAGACACCTGTACAAATATAAATTGGTTTCATTGTTTATCTGCTCATGGTTTTGACTGACTGGCGTTCAATTTTCTTTTTGTGGATTTTTTGAAAGAATCTTATAATTGGGATAGAAGTTAGGAATTTTGGTTTGGTTGTTGAATCTTTGTTAGAAAACATAGTTTATGTTTTGTTAGAAAACAAAGTTCATGAGTTAGTCTTAGTTTGAATTTTTGGTTGACAAACTCATTCTGAATTTTGTTTTCCCTTGGTGGCTGTAGGTGATGTGGATAGGTAGGTTAAACAGAAACAAATTTCAGGACAGGGTTCCCCAAAGTGTGAGTTGAAGTGATTTAAAAGGTGACTCTGTGTTAAGAGAGAGAAAAACTTAATAATTATAAATGAATTCAGTCCAAACCCCAGTTAACAAATTTTCACTTCATTTAACTTATCTCTACCTACTGAGAGATTTAGAGAGCCTATTCTTCTGGATAAAAGAGCTCATATACACCTGTGGAAGTTTATTTTACTTGTAAATGGGTTAAGGAGCACATTCTGAGCATGCATCAAACTGTTTTATGTATTAAAACGTTAAAAGTTATAGATATGTAAAAGTTTAATGATCTTTAATCTTTCATGACTTGCCTTGTAAGACAAATTGATCATCTTCACCTGTGACCTGGCAAAACAAGCAAAGACAGGGAATATCAAAAATGTGAAATGTCAAATTAGAGGTAAAAAGTGTCATTGTCTTTTTACAAAGGAAGAAACTGAGACATTGTGAAGGAATTTTCCCAGGGCTACTCATAATCAATATTTAAACTTATATTTATGACCCACACTACAACTCTATTCTCTTATAATCACTTCCATCAAATAGTAGTAGTTTGGTATGATAAGCCAAGCTGCTACAGATAAATGGAGAAAAGTGTAGGTAACTATTTCAGTAAGCCAGAGGGAGAGATTCTTGGCAATCTTTATAGTACCTAAAAGCCAGGAATAGATCAGAGAATCAAATTTTTCACCAGAAATAAATAGACCTATTAAGAGACCCATCAAAAAGAAAAACTGTATAATAGAAAACTGAGATAGCAAATTAGACCAGTTAGGGTAATGCTAGCTGCTGTAACAAACACCAAACTGTCAGTGACATAGCATTACTGAAATTTACTTCTTCTTCACATGTTCCTTGTCATGTGGCCAAGCTCCCAACTGGTGATTTCGGTACCCAGGCTCTTTCTATCTTGGGGCACATCCTGTGAAATGTCCACATTCAGCCAGAAAAGGGGGGAAAATGAATGAAGAAGGGACAAGTGCTCCTTAATATTCTTGGTCCTCATGTGACACACATGCCTTCTTTTGAGAAGTAGTCCCATAGTCTCACCTCCTTGCAAGCAGGTTGGGACAGGTGGCCCCTGGTCATGCACCCACTTTTCAACAACCCAACCCAACAATGAATGAGGGAGCATGAGTCTTTGGGAGATCCTCAGCCCCTGGCTACACAAACAGGACCTTCTTCAGCCCCCTAGACTTCACAGCAATAAGTTTTGCTCACTTATAGCAGAGGATTGAAATGGAGAATATATTTGGGAAAAGAACAAGGAAAGATGCTTAACTTCAAATGACAAAGTTTTAAATCATCACAGTTTAAAATGTTCCCCTCAAAATACTGTGTACCAAGGTACTAAGATACCCCATTCTGTGGTTCTACTTTTCCTATTTTGTTATTGATATCTATCATCTATCTATCTTTTTGCTTAATATTTTACAGACTCAAAAGAACAGTACTTATTGCCTTCTTTTTTCCCTTTCTTTTTCATGCAAGTTACCATGAAAATGATTATCTGGGTTGTAGCTCTCAAAAAATGACAAGTCTTTTTAATGGCATCATCTGAGATAGTTTCTACTGGTATTCTGATGTGTCAAATACATTTATCTTAACATGGAACTCTTGTGTCAAAGTACCTGGTAGGATGAATGGATATTTTCTCTGGAGAAACTCGTTTGAAACAAAACCAAAATCAGCTTATAGAAGAAACCTAGAAAGTAGAATTTCCCTAGTGAAGGTGTTCTTGTATAGAGCCATCAAATGCCCCATTTTGGGTTTCCAGTTTTGGCCCCTATACTTTCAGTAATTTTGCTGAGGATCTGTCCATACCAAACATACACAGTGGGGTAAATTATTTTGCGTTTACTTGGAGACTAAAGAATCAAAACCTTGCCCTTTTTTTCTCAAGGTATCTCTGCCTTCAGAATGGAGTGTGGAAGTTGGATGCAAATAGTGGAGTCCATTAAATTGAGTTAGGGGTAGAACCTGCCGTGGTTACCAATCAAATAAGCACAGCTGCAAACCTGTGTTCTTGTTGGCCCAAACAAATTCAGGAAGATTGGTCAAAGGTAGAATTAGCAAACATTTAGTTACTTTTGAAATAAATGTAATCTCTCTTTTTAAATGGCTGCCAGTTAATTCTAGCTTTCAAGCTATGATGGTTGACATACGTATTTGTTATCAACGAACAACATCATAGTTTTTGAATATCTACCATATGGAAAAACATGTAGGGCACACTATTGGAAATATCAACAATAATGAACATCATCTCCAAAACTGAGTACTTATGGCTCATCTGCATTTCTAGATAGGTGCATGTAAAAATTTTAATAATACCAGCTGTAGTGCTTGTTTAATTTTTGTCAAAACTCATTTACATGCAGCCTCTCATTTTTAGTTTTTCAGGTCTGTGCAGTGTGAAGAGCAAGTATTATTAGTCCATTTTCTAGATGTGGAACTTGAAGCACAGGGAGGCATAGCAGTAGCCCTGCCAGTGATACATAGTGTGTAACATCCAGGACTAAAACAGAAATAGTACTTTTTCCATGAGACCTCTCTACCTTCCTATATAACAACCTTTTATGAAAAATAAATCATTCCCTCATAGAGGTACATTCTAATACCTAAGTTGGGTAGGAAATTTATGCTTGAGTAAGTAGGAAGAGATAGTCGATAAAACTTGAGTGTTGGAGATAGATTAGAATATTAACTCTGCCATTTATTAGTTTTATGATCCTGAGGGAGTTACTTAGCTTCTCTGAGTCTTAGTTCTCCCTTCTGTAAATACATAGATTTGTTGAGATTTATAAAACAATGTAAGGGGAACACGTAGCACAGTGCCCAGCACACAGTAAGTGCTCATTAGCTCTTACTATTCTATTGAGATATAACTGGCATACATCACCATCTAAGTTTAAGATACATAGCATAATGGTTTGACATAAATATTTTGTGAGATGATTACCTCAATAAGTGTAGTTAGCATCCATCTTCTCATATAGATACAATATAAGAAAAAGCAAAAACCAAAAAAAGACTTTTTTCCCCTTGAGGAGAACTCTTCATATTCACTCTCTTAATGACTTTCTTGTATCTCACACAACAGTGATCACTGCAGTTTTCACATTGTACATTACATCTCTAGTACTCATTTGTCTTATAACAGAAGCTTGTACCTTTTGACCATCTTCCTCCAGATCCTCCTTCCCCAACTTCCTGCCTTGGGTAACCACAAACCTAATCTCTTTTTCTATAGGTTTGGTTGTATTATTTTGTTTTGTGTAATTCCATTTATAAGTGAGATCATAGAGAATTTGTCTTCCTCTGTCTGACTAATTTCACTTAGCATAATGCCCTCAAGGCCCATCCATGTTGTTGCAAATGGCAGTTTTCTTTTTTTAATGGCTGAATAATATTTCATTGTGTATGTGTACCACAACTTCTTTATCCATTTATCCATCGGTGGACACTTAGATCATTGCTATGTCATGACTATTGTAAATAATGCTGTTATGAATATGGGGGTGCAAATACTTTTCGAGTTAGTGTTTTTATTTCCTTTGGCTATGTTCCCAGAAGTGGAATTGCTATATCTTATGATAGTTCTATTTTTAATTCTTTGAAGAATCTCCATACTGTTTTCCTTCGTGGCTGTACCAGTTTAAGTCCCACCAACAGGGGTGTCCGCGTGACTCAGTGGGTTAAGCCTCTGCCTTCAGCTCACGTCATGATCTCAGGGTCCTGGGATCAAACCCCGAATCTGGCTCTCTGCTCAGCAGGGGGCCTGCTTCTACCCCGCCCCCTGCCTGCCTCTCTGCTTACTTGTGATCTCTCTCTCTGTCAAATAAATAAATAAAATCTTTTTTAAAAAAATAAGTCCCACCAACAGTGCAAAAGTGTTCCCCTTTCTCCAAACTCATGCCAACATTTGTTATCATCTGTGTTTTTTAATGATGGCCATTTTAACAGGTGTGAGGTGATATCTTTTTGTGGTTTTGATGTGCATTTCCCTAATGACTAGACATGTTAAGCATGTTTTCAGGTACCTGTTGACTATTCATAAATTATTTTTGGAAAAATGTCTGTTTAGGTCTTTTGCCTATTTTTTAATTGGATTTTTTTCAGTTGAGTTGTATATGAGTTCTTTATATATTTAGGGTATTAGCCCCTTATAAGATATATGGTTTTCAAATATTTTTTTCTCATTCCATAAGCTGTTCTTTTACTTTGTTGACTTTTTTTCTGTGTTGAAGCTTTTTGGTTTGATGCTTTTCCACTTGTTTATTTTTGGATATTTTTGCTTGTGTTTTGGGTGATGTATCCAAAAATCATTGCCAGGACCTATTTCAAGGAGCTTCTTACCTATGTTTACTTCTAAGAGTTTCATAGTTTCAGGTCTTTAATCCATTTTGAATTAACTTTAGTAAGTGGTGTAAAATAGGGATCTAGTTTCATTCCTTTTTTAAAAAAATATTATTTATTTATTTATTTGAGAGAGAGAGAGAGAGACTGAGAATATGAGAAAGAGAGAGAACATGAGAAGGGACAAGTCAGAGGGAGAAACGACTCCCCGCCGAGCAGGCGGCCCAGTGTGGGTGTGGGACTGGATTCTTGGACTCCAGGATTGTGACCTGAGCCAAAGGCAGTTTCTTAACCAACTGAGCCACCCAGGCGCCCCTCTAGTTTCATCCTTTTGCATATGAACATAAATGTCTATTTTGTCCGGCACCATTTATTGAAGAGACTGCCTTTTCTCCATTCAGTATTCTTCCCTCCTTTGTCAAATATTAATTTACTGTGTATAAACTCAGGTTTATTTCTGGGCTCTCAATTCTGTTCCTTTGGTCCTTCTGTCTGTTTTTATGGGAGTACCAAACTGTTTTGATTACTACAGTTTTATAGTGTTTTTTGAAATTAGGAAGTATATTATTTTAATTTTAATATTTCAATTTATTTAAGGATTTCGTAGCAGTGGTAAGGCAAGGAGAACTGTAAATTGGTATTTTCTGTGGAACACTAAAGGAAGGGTAGGTATTGAAACCTGGAAGGCACAGCGTCAGGGTTCTGTGTCCTGTGGGTGGCGACAGTCCAGCTCTCTCACACACACGGTTAAGCTTAGCTGCTCTTGGAATCAGGTGTTCAGTCAAGTAAAACAAAAATATTCATCACAAAAATGACCCATGAGGAAGCGCTGGATAAATGAAGACTCTGCCAAATTGTGGTTCGTTACGAGGGGCCAATCTCAGCCTGCTGAGTTGAGTGATGCCCACTGTTGGGATGAAGACCTTATAACTGTGCAGTAGCAACTGAAGCAACTGTTGGTTTCACCATTTCTTCTTTGCCTCATTGCTCAGACCTGCCTGGCTACTGGTACCTGCTGGACAAACAGTGGAGATAAATAGAGTAAACTTGGGAAGGGGAAGACACCTTCCCTGAAGGCTGAAAGAAGGGCCAGTGGCTGAACTGGCATACGTGTCTTCAGAGCCTTGGGATCTACTCTTCTTTGCATGTATTCATGGATAATTTCTGGGTCAAATACATCTCATTTTAATAGGAATAGTAACTAAACTCCTGGAGGTTACCATGCTGTCAGCGTATCCTGTAAGTTGGTGAACATTTTAACCTTTTCTAACTCTTTTTCGAGTTTAATTCTTACTGATTTTGTAAGTAGAATTTACTAGACTGGATCTCTGGGCAGTGTCGATTGCAGATGGATTTTGTGGGGATGTCATAGCAATTTGCTACTAATAATAAAACCATAAAGTTTTTGAATGATTTGCTTAAATTGGTGAGTAGACTCAAGCCATTCCTAAGCTCTTACTTTTCTTCAAATATACTTTTCAGAAGTGAGAGAGAGAGGGAGTGGAATGATAGCAAGAACACACACATATGTGTGTGTATGCTTAAACTGCATTCACACATACTGAAAGTCTTTTCCAAAGAGAGCCCTTTTCTCATACATGATATTACTCTACTCTGTATATTTTTAAGGAGTTGGGGAAATTGGGATGAGCTTTGAGAGTGTACTTCAGTTTACTGAAATTTTACTTCAGTTTATTGAAATTGGGATGGCCTATAGAAGTGTCTTTTAGTTTATCAAAATTGGGATAAGCTATGGGAGTATATTTCACAAAAAATTTATTGACTAATGGTCAGCTCTTAATAAGACCTCTGGGTTTTTTTTAAAAAAGATTTTATTTATTTAACACACAGAGAGAGATCACAAGTAGGCAGAGAGACAGGAAGAGGGGGAAGAAGAAGCAGGTTCCCTGCTGAGCAGAGAGCCTGATGCGGGGCTCGATCCCAGGACCCCAGGATCATGACCTGAGCCAAAGGCAGAGGCTTAACCCACTGAGCCACCCAGGAGCCCCAACTCATCTGTTTTTATATCAACACCCTCTTGAGCCCCTTGGGAGTAGAACTTGCATCTTCTTTTTCTTTGCATACAATGTTGATGGATCACAGTGCCAGTCAGATAGGGAGATTTATAAATATCTGAATAGGAGTTTAGATTTTTTAACTTGGGGATGGACAGCTTGAGGACTAGGTTAGTTAACTGTTACCAAAATAAAGCAAGAGAAACAGCCAAGAAACACTGTCTGCTCAAGCATATAGCTTTTCTTTATTAAGTGAGAGTGAAAAGATGTGCACATTTTTTTTCATGTGGAAGCTGAAAAATTATGCTTTGAAACATATGAAGCTTTTAAACTTCACTGGAGCAGGTCTTTATTTATTTTTTTAAACTTTTCTTTTTGTATGTAATCTCTCACCCAATGTGGGGCTCAAACTCAGGACCCTCAGATCAAGAGTGGCATGCTTTTCTGACTGGACCAGTCAGGGGCCCCTAGAGTAGCTCTTTAAAAATGTCAAACACTAATTAATCAGGAAAAAAGAAAACTTACTAAGAATGTAAGCTAGCAACAGTTTATGATAACCCTTGGCTGCCTTTGGGAGCTCCATATGCTTAGGATATATAGTTCATTTATCAGGCATCTGTGGGGAATCAAGTGCTCCACATAACTTAATTTTCTAGATTACCCCTTTATGTCAAATTAAGAGATGAAAATGCCTTATTTGGGGTGAAAATGTCTATAAAATGTTGAAACTCTCAATCCAGAGGACAGTGAACCCAATTCAACTTTTTTATGCACATTCATTACCTCATTTATTTTATCCTACATTGTAAGATATACGATTACTGAATTTCATTAAAGGAAAGAAACACTATTATGTTAAAGAACATATCACTTCTAAGACTCATTTTGATTTCTTAAACATTAAAAAGTGAAAACATATATGTAAGAATAGAGAGAAAATGGTAGTAATTTTTTTTTTAAGACCAAATGGTGCAGGGTTATTGAATATAGTTCATCAGTTTAAAAGACCCCAGACTCCATTGTTTGAGGAACTTTGCTTGTTGTAGGTTTTTGTTCATTTCCAATATAACCTCTCCTGAGGACAGCATGTCAGCCTGTTGCCCTTGCCCACCCGTAATAGTTGCAATTTCCAATATGCTAAGAGTGGTAAGTCAGTTTGTTACACAAGGTTAGGACTAGCTGTAAAATTAGGGGGTTTCCAGTAAACTGCACTGATTTGAATGCATTGACTTGTAGGGCTCCCCCTTTGCTGTGCCCCAGTTTAGAGCTTGTCTCAGATCTTGGTTGCCAGATATGTGATTGCTATTAAATTGCAATGTATAGCTTTAAAAAAAAACAAAAACTTCCTCATTTAGATGACTAAGAAAGAATACTAGGTGTTAGGATGCTAATTAAAACAAACAAACAATAACAGCTCCCCCCAGAAAACCCACAAAAACAAAAATACCCCTTCCCATCTCCCCCCATCCCACTCCTGAGACAACTATCCTTCTCCTCCCAAAAAGTATAAGTAATACTGAAACATCAAGAACAGGGACAAGTAAGGAAAGAAAATTGGGAGGAAGAAGAGATCTGGAGAAGAGATATCCAGAAGTGGTAATTTTGAATACCACTTTATTTTATTTTATGCTTAATATGACAAGAGTGCTAATTGATTCACAGCCTTTATGGAGCTAAGTGAATGTAAAGGAATAAATCATTTCCAAATACTAAGAAAATAAAATTCAACTATCACTTAAGTAATTGTTTTTAAACTTCAGCTATTTTCTTCAGCCAATACCTAAACTATTGTAAAAAAGGGAAATTGAACTGTACTTAAACAGAGTTTATCATTTACAGCTTCTTTTCCTGGTTGCCAATCAGCTAAGATATCTATGTTTACTGAATAAGAGAGTTCCTATTAGTCAGATCCAAAGTACACATAACTGTATTGATAAGGGAGGACCTCTCAAATGAGTTATTGACACTGATATCTCTAGAGAAATTGGAATGTATCCCTATGTGGGTTTTTGAAAACATGACAGATGGTTTCCTATTGAGCTGGGTTGTTAGAAAGTCCTAGAGAGGGGCGCCTGGGTGGCTCAGTTGGTTAAGCATCTGACTCATGATTTCAGCTCAAGTCCTGTGTTGGCTCCATGTTGGCTCCACGCTGGGCACGGAGCCTACTTAAAAAAATGAAAGTCCCAGAGCGAAGTTGCAGTTGAGGACTGGTGATGTTTCAGGTACTGATCTGGTTAGTGTTGGGTTTAGCCTCTCAATCTTATTGACATGATCCTGGAAATAGAGGTAACATTGTCCCTCACATTTTAATACCATCACTTGTGCATCTTATTGCCTTTTCTTTAGACTTGTAATATAGCTAGAGTGGAGCTTCCCAGGTAAATGTACTTAGTATCTGGACTTAACCTCTCCTTAGGAATGTATGTTGAATTAATATGTTGTATATTGTCTCAACTGTATTTTAAGCTCTTTGAAGTATTTGCTTCTTTATATCTTCTACAATGACTTGATTTCAGTAAATGCTCAATCAGTATTTTGAGTAAATGCTAATTTAATTTTTTAAAAGCTATTTTGGGACAGGTACTATCAAAATATTTACCAGTGGTGACCCTACATACGTGAAGATCACTGAAATGGCTCAATAAAATGGTACTTGGAGTTCTTGCTTAGCAGTGGTGAATGATTGGGGGCTTCTCCTATGATGAGTGGGTACTATGAAGACCTGGTTGACTTTGGAGAGGTGTAGTGATTCCTTTGGATAGGAAAGAGACCCAGCCTAACTTGGCCTCAAAGACCTGCCAGTTGTTAAAAGTTATCATCATCATTATTATTTTATAGAGGTAAATCATGGATTTAATTCAAATATAATATAAAATAAATTCATGTGTCAATTTGATTAAGCCACAGGACCCAGGTATTTGGCCAAACATTATTCCAGATGTTTCTGATAAAATATTTTTTAGAGGAGTGCTTGCTTTGGCAGCACATATACTAAAATATTTTTTAGATGAGATTAACATTTAAATCAGTAGACTTTGAGCACAGCAGATTACTCTTCATCAGTTCATCTAATCAGTTAAGACTGAATAGAAAAAAGACTGACTTTCCTGAAAGAAGAGAGAGTTCTGCCAGTGGACTGCCTTTGGCCTTGAACTACATTAACTTTTTCCTTGGTCTTCAACCTGCTGACCTACTCTGCAGATTTTGGACTTGTTGGACTCCACAGTCACATGAGCTAATCCCTCTCTATATCCATCTTTATCTACTACCTCTATCTCAATCTCTGTTCCTTTCTCTGTGTCTACCCCTATCTCTACGTCTACCTCAATCTATTTCTCTTTATAGACATAGGTGTATTACATATATGAAATATACACAAATACTCTCTCTATATACATATATATACCCTATCATATATAGAGTATATATAGAGATATATATCTAATGAAAATTAAAAAAAACAAATACACACTATCTATCATCTCCTAATGGTTCTTTTTCTCTGGATCCTCCTAACACATGTGTCAGATATATTATTTAACGCATTTGTAAATGAGAGAACTGGTAAGATAATACAGCTCATTCAGAGGAGAGTTTAAAGTACCAAAACTTTGATAAATGAAGTGTGTTTCAAGAAAAATTGCACGATTATTTGTGGAGAATCTGGGCCTTGGGAAATGGTAAGATCAGTCATCCAATTGAGAGATTTTATTTCTAAGCAAATTCCATTTGTGAGAGTGAGTGTGAATATACATCGTTGACACAGATTAGTGACTGGATGAAGCTATTTCTTATATTCCCTTCACACCAAGTCTTACCACGCATTGCTGATAGGGTTCCTGTGGCTGTTCCACCTGAAAGAATTTGAAACTTTCATGTCCTGAAATTTGATTCTTCCATATTTAAGCAACCAAATCTATTTGGTGTCACTAGACCTTATATTTACACAGCTAAAGAATGTGTCTATTTAATTCGAAGGTGGAGGATTATGATTTTTCTGTTAGAACTTTTTTTCCTGATCAGTTGATTCAATGGTGAACTCCTAAATCCAGTTATAGAAGAGATTATAAATAATAAATGGCAAATCTTAATTAAAAAAATTAAATAATAATGAAACACTAAAAACAATAAAATAGTAAAATAATAACTCAGTCAAATTCTACGATTATGAAAATAATTCACAAAGAGCAAGGCAAAAGCCTATAGTAAATATTAAAGAGAAGTAATTCATTGTACCTGTTAATGCAAACAAATGGCCACTACATTAATTTTCTATTGTGAAATTACCACAAACTTAACAGCTTAAAACAACACAGTCATTTTCTTGCTGGCTGCTGAGCACAGGTGGTGGTTCTCAGTTTCTAGAGGCTTCCCATGTACCTTAGTTTATGGTTCCCTTTCTCTGTCTTCAGAGCCAGCAGTGGTGGGCTGAATTCCTTTCATGCTTCACATTTCTCCTGTCTCTTCTTCCACCTCATCTTCTGACTGCAACAGGAAAGAGTTCTCAGCTTCCAAAGGCTCCTTTGAGTATATTTGATCCTCCAGGATAATCCAGGTTACTCCATTCTAAGATTCCTAGCCCTAAGTGTACCTGCACATTCTCTTTGTGTGTTCAAAGGTTCTGGGGATTAACTTGTGGACATCTTTGGGACGGACCATTATTCTGCCAGCTCTTAGACACATGGTGAATCATGTGCCACGCATGTACTTGTCGACTTTAGGTGAATGTTTGAGCATGTGATGTGATGGAGAGAGAGCACCAACAATTAGTAAGATGAGGAAGTTTCAAAAAAGTTTGAAAGTGATAGAGGATGGCTATTGATTGGTCTTGTTCTGGGGATTTGAAAAGTGGGGTTTGGCCTAAGTGGAGTTTAAATACACAGTAAGGAGTTTGTTTTAGTTGAGGGAAGGCCATTGGGACAAGAGGACAGCAAGCTGCGCTGGGAATGATGTGAACAGCTTCAGCTGGAGACTTCTGCTTGACCATAGGATGTTGCTGTTGGGGTCACTTGTGAAGACTTAATAAATATGAATTTTGTCCTACTTGATTTTTTTGGTGAGATTATTTTTTATCTAGCTGTCCATATCTTTAAGAAATAGTATTTTAGAGATTCCCCTATAGTTTTTCTGAGCATAATTTTTTTTCACAGTAGGGATCAACAAAGTCTTCTAATCAGTTTTGATCTCAATCTTTGAAACTTTGATCCTTTTCTAATGAAATGTATAGTTTATCTTTCCTCGAGAGAAAGCGCTCATGCACATGCCTCTGGAAAGAAGACTCCCTGTGTGTACAGAAATTCTGGGGAGAATGAATTAAGTATGTTGGAAGAATTACTCATTACTTACTGGCTTATACCCCTGGTCCTTGATGTTTATGAGACCATAATTGGTGGGCTTGCTTTCACCTTAAGATTTGAGTACTAATTTTAGGTTGGCAGAAAATGAGGAGCTTGATATCTCCAGGTGTATTGCCCTTGGCAATACAAATCAATTTACTTGTCTGTTGCATAAAAAAATACAAAATAGATCAACAATCAATATAGCTTTTTGTTGAACCAGACTTCCTTTGGAAGAGTGGTTTCCATAAGCTTTCTGACTCCCAGATGTTTGGTGAGCAAATACTCCAGGGCAGAGGTCAAATATGTGTTCTGAGCCTCACTGGGCTAGACTTCTGATATCCTTTTGATGTTGGGAACTAGACCATAGACATATAGCTCTTACTTATTACCTTACATGGAACTAATCTGGCAACATTTGTTCTGCATTTAGAGCATGCATGCTCTGAAGCTCAAAGCTTTCCAAATTGTTGAAAGACAGGGTCTTTTTTAGAAGTAGCCTAACCAGGGGAACACACATAGAATAGGGATTTCTCATGCATTCAGGCATTGGAATTTCCTTTTTACTGGGAGCCTGGTCCTGCCTGGCCCATCTCTACGGCTACAGCTACATATTCTCCACCAGTCATAGCCAATTGTATTTTTTTTTTTTTTTAGCGTTATTGACATCTTGCTTCTGCAATAGCCTAGATGGTACATTTTTTAAAATACATGCGCTTTTATTTTACTTTTTGTAATAGCTTTTTTAAAAATTTTTTTTTATTTATTTTCAGCGTAACAGTATTCATTGTTTTTTCACCACACCCAGTGCTCCATGCAATCTGTGCCCTCCCTAATACCCACCACCTGGTTCCCCCAACCTCCCACCCCCCGCCCCTTCAAAACCCTCAGGTTGTTTTTCAGAGTCCATAGTCTCTCATGGTTCACCTCCCCTTCCAATTTCCCTCAACTCCCTTCTCCTCTCCATCTACCCTTATCCTCTATATTATTTGTTATGCTCCACAAATAAGTGAAACCATATGATACTTGACTCTCTCTGCTTGACTTATTTCACTCAGCATAATCTCTTCCAGTCCTGTCCATGTTGCTACAAAAGTTGGGTATTCGTCCTTTCTGATGGAGGCATAATACTCCATAGTGTATATGGACCACATCTTCCTTATCCATTCATCCGTTGAAGGGCATCTTGGTTCTTTCCACAGTTTGGCGACCGTGGCCATTGCTGCTATAAACATTGGGGTACGGATGGCCCTTCTTTTCATTACATCTGTATCTTTGGGGTAAATACCCAGTAGTGCGATTGCAGGGTCATAGGGAAGCTCTATTTTTAACTTCTTGAGGAATCTCCACACTGTTCTTTTTGTAATAGCTTTATTGAGATATGGTTTCATGGGTTGATACACATGTCCTAACTCCCCAAATTATACATTAAAAATGTGCAGTTTCTGTATATCAGTAAGAACAGTAACAATAACATAAACCATGGTACAATTTTATTTTATTTTTTTATAAAGATTTTATTTATTTATTTGACAGACAGAGATCACAAGTAGGCAGAGAGGCAGTCAGAGAAGGAAAAGCAGGCTCCCCACTGAGCAGAGAGCCTGATACGGGGCTTGATCCCAGGACCCTGGGACCATGACCTGAGCCAAAGGCAGAGGCTTAACCCACTGAGCCACCCAGGCGCCCCTGTGGTACAATTTTAAAAATGCATCTAAGTGACAAGAACCAGATTGTTAGATTTATCAGCAGAAAAAAAATTCCTCAGTGAATGGAGAAATCTTGTAATCACATGTGAGGATCCGCTGTATTGGATGAAATTTTAAAGGAGAACAATATAGGTGGTGTTTATTTTTCACATTTGTACATGTCCCAAGGGTAGCAGTCCCCCACACGAGAGATGGAGTCCAGGCAATACCATGCTTTCTTACTATAGCCTCCAGTACTATCGCTTTCCTCTCAAAATGAGCGGTGTCCAAGAAGCATAATCTCAAGTTTCTAAATCAGATCCTTCTAATATTTTGCATCATCACTCACTTGAACAGCATCATTTATTACCTATGAGACAAACAGCAGCACACATCCATTTAATACCCCTTGGATCAATTTCAATTTATGCCATTTTAGGGTATATTTCTTCTGGGAATTCAAATGGCTTTGACATCATTGTTCTGCCAGGTTCATAAATTATTAAGGGTCATAACTTTAAAAATGCACCCTTTCCTGGGGGCAACTAGGGGCTGCGTGAGGGAATTGGGTTATGATAAAAGGCTATTCGA
This sequence comes from Martes martes, assembly GCF_963455335.1. Lineage (NCBI taxonomy): Eukaryota > Metazoa > Chordata > Mammalia > Carnivora > Mustelidae > Martes > Martes martes. Next base: position 63,879,703 of record NC_137899.1, on the reverse strand, counting down.
AGGACACAAGTTGGGAGCTAACAACCCTGAAACTGATACTGTTTCTGGAGAAGTTTGGAGGGATTCATGATTCAGACTGATACAAAACACAGTGCTTCATACTGCTTATGATTTCCCTCTTGAGCTTTGAAATGAGGTATCCACGCTTTTCAACCAGAGTCAGTGTTACACATCTGGCTCTTTTTACTGTGGTTTCCTCAGGCTACTCTGGGAAGAGAAAAATGGGCTGTTCTTTTCTCCACCTTTAGAGAGATGTTTAGCTACTGTTTTTAAACATAATTGTAAAAGGAAACCCAGAAAGGTAATCTACCTCCCCACTCTATATTCACATGAATAGTGATATCTATTTCACAGATAGATAGCTGATTCTCAGTTTTACTGGAAATATTATTTCTTGTTTTGTGTATTTTTGCTTTTTTAAGTATCAACAGTATTTGTTGTATGATTTTGTCAAACAAAATCGCTGAAAATACCACTAAATTGTGATTAGCAGTTTTTAAAGCACTTTCATACACCAATCTTATTTGAGCTACATAGGAACACTCACATTATCATTGTAAGATCACAAATGACAAACTCTTGACATAAGAAGGTAAGGGATACCCTGGTTACTGCGTTGAAGAGCTATAGAGACAAAATTAGAAGCCAGATCCCAGGACAGCTTCAGTTCAGTGTTCTTTCTCCAAAATGCTGGAAAGTTTTCCATTAGGAATGACTGACAGGAGGGGGATGTTGGAAAGGTCACAAAATCCTTATTATTTACATATTAATGTAGTGTACAGACGTTATCTCTTACCTCCTCCCTGGATCTGTCAAGATCTGATTCAGTTCTGGGAGCAAGCAGTGTGGTAGGGCTGACAGGGGTGACTGTAGATGAAGGTTCCAAGGTAAGGATAGTTTCCCTTTCTGCGCTGTCCATAGAAACTTATGTGCCTTTGGCAAGAGGATCTTCTCTCTTATCATCTAGCATAGCTTCTGTGGGTTTTAGACCATTGGAATTGGTACTGATATCTTCTGCAAGATTATTAGCTTATTCTAGAGATAACTTGACTCGAGAGACAGTGCTGGTGAGCAAGTCTTCTCTATCCTTCAGCTTTGAGTCGGTGGGTTTCTTGTCCCCTGTGGAGGAGGCTCCCTTTAGGCTGCCATCTTTTCTTGCCCTTTACCATTGCTTTTTAGGGTTCTACTCAATGTACTTAGAGTACCATCTTAGGACTTCGTTTCCAAAGGCTCACGATAGCCAGATTTCAGGTCACCTTTGCTTTACTGTGGAATGTTCTGGTAAACTTGTGCCTTGGGAGGCTGCCATATGCTTGGGTGGACAGCTTAGGTAAGTGGCTGCTTAGTGTTTTGAAATGCCTGTTTCCATTCAGAAGATTGGGTATTTTGCTTATTCTCTGTCATATGCAGAACTGGGGCTTTAGCTGGAATTAATTTTATATTTGCAATTAACCATGAATTTGTGTGTGGATATGTGATGTGGAAGGTGTATGTATGTTCTGTTCTTATAAGGGGTGAGATAGGCAGGGCAAATTTACCTGGGGAGAAGGGAAGGATGGAAATGACCTGGTTGGTCTATGTGGCTGGAAGAAGAAGACCCAGTTAGGATGATCAGGGTTAAACTCTGGGTTCACTAGCCCACAGACAGTGACCGGTTTTCATTCACTGTGCATCCCCAATTCCTTACCAGAATTAGTGCTCAGTAAATGAGGACCAGGGAGGGACCAAATGTTCATATGAAACAGGTTCCTGCTCAGGTTACTAGACACAGTCTTTGTCCTCCTCCAGGGAAGCTCTGACTTAGAATCCCTAATCTTAATCCCTAATCTTAATGCCTCCTCCTAATGTCTCCATGTGGTATCCCTAGACTTCTCTGCTCCTGCTATTTCTCTTGCCCCCTCATCTCCTTCCCTCTCCTCAGGCTGTCCAGGTCAGCAAAGCTGGATTATTTGAGTGTTCCCCAAGGTTCCATTTTTTGTCTCAAACAGAAGCCTTTGCAGGCATTTTTTCCTAGTCTGAAAGAAGATGAATCAACAACCTACTGGGCAGGGAAGAACTGGATAATTATTCAGGGGAAAGCCTGATGCAGGTTTCTCCAGTCTGTTCTCCCAGTTACTCCTTCCATCTTAAGCAGTAAGTCTGCATCTACCTGAGAGTATGTCAGAAGAAAAAATATAGCCTAGACAACTCTACCTTTCCAGTGCAGCATGGTTAGTCAGAGATAGAAGGAGGCAACTTGGTACAATAGAAATGTCATGGGATTTGAAGTAAGACGGATGGGAGTGCAAATCCTGTCTCTGTTATTTATTAGCAGGAGCCTTGGGCAAATAACCCCACCCCCTTGACTCCCATTTTGCTCCTTGCATGTAATAGTTCTTCACCTGGAAGGTGACTGTGACAGAGAGAATATAGATGTAAAATCCCTGACACAGGGTATTTGATAAGCAAATGGTATCTAGGATGATCATGATTAATAGTAACCTCTCACCTTCCTGTAAGTCTGATTTGTTTCAGGACTTTGGGTCTATTTGATCCCATTGTGATTTGAAACTGAGAATCAGAACCACATCCCAGCTCTTGGGTCAGATATAGAGGGGTTATGAGACCACAGGCCAAGTCATCCAGAAGGCTTAGTCCCCCAGTGATCTACAAAGAACATGGGAATGTGGGCCTTACAAAATGCATAACTCGACTACTTGCTTCTGGGTCTTAAAAATGAAAACAAGCCAACAGTTGGGCATATCCCAGATGGTCTTGGAGATCCAGGCTGAGACTCTGCCCTGAAGTTAGAGGAACCCCAAAAATGGTTGCTAGCCACCTTCATAGGAACCTCCCATGGACTGGAATCTTGTTTCAGTCCTCTGTGCTTCTCTAGGATCAAGCGAAGAAGTTGGAGAGAGGGGGAGCTCAATGTTTGTTGACACTGGAGCTTCCAGTGAATAGACAAGAGATGAAACATAATATTCATCTTTAAAGTCCTTTCATTAGAGAGTGTGTGTTCGTTCACAAAACACACATTTGAAGAGGGTAGGGATCAGTTTTTTGAGAAAGGGTAAGCATAATTTTCACTACTTGACAGATGGGAAGCTCAAAGCCAAGAAAGAACAGATATAGACCTGAGAGAGGGACAGTGGTTTTCTGACTCTTATTTCTAAGCTCTCCTCTTAGAACCCAGTATCTAGTGTTCCAGACAAACATGAGTCTGGGAATAGCTATATCCTGTCCTGGGACAGTGGTTCTGCCTGTTGCATTCTGGGATGAGTATTTTCCCAGAGCAAAGACATTGGTTTGAAAAGTTGGGCTTCCTACTCACAGGGCCACAGTCATACCATCGGGGCTCTGACATACTTTCCTACTTGGAAGAGGTGGTGGCCCGTGTCCAAGGCTTGACCTTCCTCTGCTCTGCTTGTTGTATTCCACATCTTCCTCTTTCTTAGATTCATTCTTTTGGTAATCGGAGAATTCTTTAATTCATGGTCTGTGGAGGCAAAGTCTTCTGAATGCTAGAAAGCTTGAAATATGTATATAAAATTTCCCCTTTCTCTTTGAATGTCAGTTTGATGGGAACCAATTCAAAATAATATCCTATGCATACTCAATGAGAGTTGTCCTTTCTCTCCTCACACTCCAGTGTTGTCAATGAGAAATTTGATATCAATACGTACCTTTGTAGGTAATCTGTTGTTTCTCTTTTCAAGCTTGTACTATTTTACTCCTCACTAACTTTGATGTTCTGAAATTTCACCACAATATACAAGCATAGTTTAATTCATCTTGCTTGACACTTGAACCCTTTTCAATTTGAAACTTGTGTTTTTAGCTCTAGGACTTGTGTTTTTACCTCTGGGATTTTTTCCCCCTAAAATTTCTTCTCTTTTTTCTCGCTGCTCTTTTTTTTTTTTTTTTCTCTTTCTGAACACCTGTTAGACATATATTGAAATATCTTGATCCATCCTCCTTGTTTCTTAACTTTTCTTTCATATTTTGGAGGTCTATTTTTAAAAAAAAATACTTACCATTGAAGTACAGTGGACATACAATGCTTTATTCATTTCAGGTGTACAACATAATGATTAATAATTCTATGTAATACTCAATGCTTACCACAAGTGTAGCCACCATTTGTCACTGTACAATGTTATAATACTGTTGACTAATTCCCCATGCTGTACTTTTTGTCTCTGTGACTTATTTTATAACTAGAAATTTATACCTTTTAATTCCCTTCACCTATTTGCTCATTTCCTCACCTCACCCTTCTCCCCTCTGGCAACCACCAGTCTGTTCTCTATATTTACGAGTCTGTTTCTGGTGTTTTGTTGTTGTTGTTTGTTTTGTTTAGAATCTGCATATAAGTGAAATCATATGGCATTTGTTTTTCTCTGTCTGACATATTTCACTTAGCATAATGGCCCCTAGGTCCATCTCTATTATTGCAGATGGCAAGATCTCACTCCTTTTTATGACTAATAGTACACACACACACACACACACACACACACACACAGAACTCTATATTTTTGTTCTGCATCCTGGAAGAGTTCCTTGACTTGTTATTTCTTTTTCCTAAATTACAATCTGCTATTTAGCCCCTCTATTCAGTTTTTTGTCCAATGATCAAAATTAATTTAAAAGATCTTAAATATATTTATGGATCTCATAAATATCATATCCCATCTCTTGAAAATTGTCAGTGTATTTATTCTAAATTTATCTTTGCTCTATTTCCTCAGGTACTTGTTCTGTTGAGTTTGGTGTTGGGTTTTCTAAAACATTTAGTGATTCTTGCTAATCTTTTTTTCTTTGTATTTGAAAATCCCTATTTTCCTCTCTGCTTGACCTACCATACTATATTTCCAGTTAACGTGGAGAGGATCATGCATTCTTTTGAAAATGTTTGCTGGTAACTTGTCTTCTGGGTATCAGGAAATTGCTGTCCTTCCTAGTGTCTGGTACACCCTCAGCCTCTCTGACTCTAGCCTCACACTCTCTGCTTTGGCCAGTGGGCACTGTCCCTGCTGTCTGTTGCTTAGCACAAGAGGAACAGTGGTGAAGCCTTAAATGGCAAGGAACTCCGAACCTGGCCCTGGTGAATACTTCAGGGGTTTCTCCTGGTATTCTGCCTCAGTTACCCGTGAGCTGGCTTTCCCCAAATGTTTTTACTTTATAAGCAATTCTTGCCTCTATGAATTTTGGGATGTGGTTTCATTCTGGTTTTGCTTCTGAGTTGGACTGTTATTGTCTATGATATTTCCTTAAATTTTCTGTTTCACCATGGAAACTTTTCTTAGTTTGCAAGGATGTTTTGCACATTTAAAAATACATTTTTAGTTATTTCATGGGATTTTAAGGAGAAGGCAGGAAATATTTATGTGGTCCATCAGTCATCACTCTCCTTCTTCTCCACCCCCTTCCTGCCCTGCCATTTTTCTGTTTCCTATGCATGGAAGATACAGGCTTTTAAAAGTTTCTTTTTGATTGGTTACATCATCTATTGTAACGTAATAAGAAATCTCATTGGAACCAGATGCTGATCAGAGTATAACACAACAAACTTTTTTTGTGATGGGTTGTGCTGGGGAGGGTCCTCTGAGGTAGCAGGAGAAGTGTCTGAGGGCGACATTCCCTAGTCTCACTTTCTAGTGCAGGGGTCAGCAAACTTTTCTGTAAAGGACTTGATAGTAAATATTTTAGGATTTATGAGCCACATAATCTCTGTCACAGTTACTCATCTCTACTGTTATAGAATGAAAGCAGCCACAGACAGTATACAGAGAAGTCAGTTTCAAATAAAACTTCCTATGAAACCAGTCCAGTGGACAAATTTGTCTTGAACAATAGTTTGTTGACCCTTGCTCTAGTGTAACTTGCTGATTCAGTTTGGGGTCTAGAGCATTATTTAGAATATAAACTATTTTTTCAGATCAGAATTTTATGAGAAAGTTGATCCGTCAGGTAAACCCCACATATAGAATTTCAATATCAACATAATATTAGAAATGTCACTTATCTTTCTGTTTATGTTTTGAGTTATTTTCAAAGTCAAACATTACTGGAGAGCTTGAACAAGATTGTGGCCTGGGTCATATCTGAAAATACTGTCCTCTGATGGAGAATTGATAGATGTTAAGGAAGCTCTCTCATGAATACTCAGTTATGAATTTCTGAAATGCTGAAATGGAGAAGGACCAGCATCCTTCATACCCCATAAATAAACTCTGTGCAGGGAGAAGTGTGGGTAGGAGCTGATGGTATGGGTAGAAATGACAGTAATGTGAATCTGCTGATAAATAAAAAGACTCTGAGAGCCACAGTGAAAAAGATGAGAGGCCATTTTGAAGGAAGCTACTTTGGCAAGAAAATGGCTTCTCTTCACTGCAGAGGAGTTTGTATAACAGTCCAGCCCTTCACTTTACATTTATGGAGTGGAAAGCCTTGCCTGAGGTGACATAGATGAATCAAGACTCAGACTGAGGCCTCTGATTTTCCAGCTTGTTGCCTGTTCCATGACAGACAATGTCAACAGATGCCACGGATATCCTTAAGAGAAAAAAGTAAAAAAAGAAAAAAAAAATCATTGGGGAAGATGAATTACAATCCCCCTTTGGCTGTAGTTTCTTTTCTGTTAGACAGTTGGGGTGGAAATCATGATTCTCAGCTCTGACTATGGATTAGAATCGCCTAGACAGCTTTAAAATAATTTCTACACACATGTTCAATAGGAATCAAGTGAATCCATCTTTCCAGGAGGGGCCTGGCCTTCAGGATTTTCAAAGTTCCCCTTGTGATTCTAATGTGTCGTCAGAGCTGGACAGCATTGGTCTGACATTCATAGCCTTTAGTTTGTGGGGACTCTCCTGGATTCAGTTTCTGTATTTCACTTTGTGATGATGGTTGTGGATGGCTGAGCATGCTTCTTCTTTATGAATTTCAGTTGGTCCTGAGTGGACTGTTTGGAAGTTGCCAAGACTTTTTATCCTTCTAGGTTACTACATTCTGCCTTGACCTTTGTCATATACCATCTTATGTCTTCCCTCTTCCTTCCTTTCTATTTATTTTGATCAGTTTCTGTCATATTTCATTAGTCCATTTGTAGAAAAGAGATAGTTACTGGCCTAAGCATGGCCTGATGAGTCAGGCAGGGTGAGAACTGTTCGTGCATGTCCTGAGGCGGCTCTCTGAAATCTTTATTTACCTTCCTCTATCACCTCCCTCTGATCAGTTCTTTCCCCTTAAAAATTCTTTGCATTTCTCAACTGTCAAATTTGTTTCTTATTTGTTTCATATAAGACACTTGTCATTGTCTCCTCTGTTCTCTGGCATTATGGGAATATAGTGATCATATCACTAAATATTAGAGAAGATCATATCATCAAATATTGAAAGCAAAGCCAGGATTTACCATTAACAGTTGTTTTCCTTTTAACTCTTGTCCAACTTTGTCAACTTTATGGATAGTGACCTTGAGAACTGAGTGGAATTGTGTATTCATCGTTCACCCAAGTCAGTAATGTATAACTAAATAACCATGTCCATGAATCAGCTACTTTCTTTACAAAGAAAGTGACTGTGTGTGTGTGACTTGAAAAAAGAAAAAGTAGTCTGGCCACCTCAATAGTTTTGTCCCCGCATTGTTAGAGCAATAATTTTATTTATTTATTTATTTATTTATTTATTTATTTATTTTTTAAGATTTTATTTATTTATTTGACAGAGAAAGATCACAAGTAGGCAGAGAGGCAGGCAGAGAGAGAGGAGGAAGCAGGCTCCCTGCTGAGCAGAGAGCCCGATGCGGGACTCGATCCCAGGACCCTGAGATCATGACCTGAGCCGAAGGCAGAGATTTTAACCCACTGAGCCACCCAGGCGCCCTAGAGTAATAATTTTAAATTAAAAGTTTTACTGGTGTTTGGGCTTGTTTAATTTAGACACTCTTAAAGGATTTAGATAATGTGTCCAGATTTTTCTGTGCAATACCTGAACATACATTTAGGAGCTAAAAATGCTTTAGCGCTGGTGGTAATGGTGTCGCTGAGGCCTTGATTTTGCTGTATCCACAGTGCACGTAACCATAATGAAGGTTAGAAATAACCTAAACCGTTTATTCAATTATTCATTCAACAAAAATTTTAAATTATTGAGTACTTATATGTGCTAGGAGTTAATTACAAAGTATGAAGATAATTCAAAGTAGGTTTTTGTTAAAGCTTTGCAGTAAACTTTTGTCAAAGTTTTTGGCATTTGTGAGGTAGAGGTGTGTGTATATATATATATATATATATACACACACACACACACATATACATACATACGTATATATACATATAATTATATATATATACGTGTGTGTGTGTGTGTGTGTGTGTGTATATATATATATATAATTAAAATGAAAGTGTTCTAAAAGTAAATATTGTATTAGGTATAAAGGGATTTCTACCAGTAAAGCTGAATCTGGCTTTAAGCTGTTTGACTGTTGACCCTCACTTTATCCAGTTGGCTTGCTCTTTTTTGAGATATTTTACAGGATAAAAGCTACAAATTTTGGTAATCCTATTACCAAAATTTGTGACTACTTTTGAAAACTGCAAATTCTAGTCCTCGACAAACCGCATTTTATTTATTTATTTATTATTTTATGGGGGGGTGGGGTAGAGGGAGCTTGGAGGAATGGCAGAGGGAGAGGGAGTAAGAGAACTCAAGCCAGGTCCACACCCAGCACAGAGCCCAATGCAGGACTCAATCTCACAATCCCCAGATCACGACCTGTGCCGAAATCAAGAGTCAGGTGCTTAACCAACTGAGCCACCCAGGCGCTCTTACAAACCAGTTTTAAATGTGTTAGATGCCTACTGATTTTTTTTTTCTAGGATACTAGATTAATAGCTACTGTTGAATAAAAAATAGATCTCTCTTCCAAGATGACATTGCAAGAATTTCAAAATTGCTTGTAAGTCTTGTAAAAGGTGTTACACTGTGTCTAAACAGTAAGAAATGTGTGGTGAGTAAGTAGCCAGAGAGCTCAATCAATATAGATCTCCAGCCTGTATGATTAAGGATTAAAAAAAGGGGGCTTTTTTCCTCATCACGAGTTTATTTTAAATGAAAACCAAATACCATTATAAATAAAGCAAGGTGGTTTTTTTTTTTTTAAGGCACAATGGAAAAATTCTTTATTTATCTTGTACTGTCTGGGAATGGAGTGCCTCATCTTAATGAATTTTATAAAGAACTGAAATTTGCTACTGCAAATGCCACTTATAAAAACTGTTTTGTATTGGACAGTCCTGAGAGTAATATCCACGTCCATTCTTATGCATAATGTACTGAATAAAATTGTTGGGGCCGATGCCACGTTAAAACCTGTTAAACCCCTAGGGCCTGCCTGGGCCTACTTAGCCATAGTGACTCCGTGTTGCCTAGGTAGACATTTTGTTGTTCAATAAATGCCTCAGCAGTTACTGATATCAGTTCCAGGTAATTGTTGCTAAAACACATACCTAAAACAAGGCCATTTTGTTGTTTCATAAACACTTCAGCAGTTACTAGTATCGGTTCCGGGTAACCGTTACTAAAACACACAGGTGGGAGACATCCAATCAGCCAAACCCACATACGTAGAGGTCTGCAATTGTGCCCTATAAAACTAGCCTGTAAGACCAAAGGGGGGTCGCGCTCTTTGGAGGCGGCCCTGGCTGGTCAGTCTGACTTCTAATGCTTGGCATAGAATAAAGCTTTACATAACTTTCACTTTGTTTCAGTCTCATTCCCCTGGCTGGTCAGTCTAACTTCCAATGCTTGGCGTAGAATAAGGCTTTGCATAACTTTCACTTTGTCTCAGTCTTGTTCCTTTGATAATGGACCCAACAAAATGAGTTTCTTAATGGTTAATATTGTTAGCATTGACAGTTGGTAGTGAGCATAACTTGATGCGTGTAAATATTTATTAGGGCAATAAATGGTTCTGGATGTCTTTTTTAAAAAGATTTTTATTTTATTTATTTATGTATTTTAGAGAAAGAGAATGTGCAGAAAGAGAATCTGCAGAGGTGCAGAGGAAGAGGGAAATAGAGAATCTTAAGCAGGCGCCACACCTACTGTGGAGCCTGATATAGGTGTTCATCTCATGACCCTGAGATTATGACCTGAGTCGAAGTCACGAATCAGATGCTTAACTAACTAAGCCACTCAGGCACCCCTAAAAAAAGACTTTTTAAAAAGAGAATTTTATTTATTTATTTGAGAGAAAGTGAATGCATATGGAGAGCACAAGCAGGACGAGTGGCAAAGGGAGAGGGAGAAGCAGGCTCCCCACTGAACAGAGAATTCAGTTCCAGGACCCTGGGATCATGACCTGAGCTGAAGGCGGACACTTAATTAACAAACTGAGCCACAAACAGGCATCCCCCTGAAAAAGATGTTTAATTGTAAAAAAACACATCTTAACCATTTTATGTGTATAATTTAGTAATGTTAAGTATATTCACATTATTGTGCAACAAATCTCTAGACCTTTTTGTCTTGCAAAACTGAAACTCTATATCCATTAAACAACTTCTCATTTCTCTCTCTCCCCCAGCCTTTGACAACCACCATTCTAGTTTGTTTCTATTAATTCAAACTACTTTAGATACCTCTTATATGTAGAATCAGAGAGTAGTTGTCTTTTTTTTTTTTTAAGATTTTATGTATTTATTTGACAGAAAAGTAGAGAGCACAAGTAGGCAGAGTGGCAGGCAGAGGGAGAAGGAAAAGCAGGCTCTCCATTGAGTGGGGAGCCCAGTGCAGCACTGGATCCCAGGACCCTGGGATCATGACCTGAGCTGAAGGCAGCCGTTTAACCAACTGAGCCACCCAGGTCCCAAAGAGAGTATTTGTCTTTTTGTGATGGCTTATTTCACTTAGCATGGTGTCCTCAGTATTCTTCCATGTCATAACCTGAACAGAGTTTCCTTCTTTTGTTCCATTTTTATTGAGAAATAATTGACATATAGTACTGTATGAGTATAAGGCATACAGCATGATGGTTTGAATTACATATATTTTGAAATGATTACTGTAATAGGCTTAACTAACATCCATCATCACATACAGATACAACAAAAAGAAAGAAGAAAAAAAATTTGTCCTTGTGATGAGAACTCTTAGGATTTATTCCTTCAACAACTTTCTCATATATCACACAGCAGTATTAGCTATAATCATTATGTTGTACATTACATCCCTAGTACTTATTTGTCTTATATCTGGAAGTTTGTACCTTTTGACCATCTTCCTCCAATTCCCAGACCTCCTCCTCTGGTAACCACAAGTCTGATTCCTCTTTCTATGAGTTTGTTTTTGTTTATTTTGTTTTGTTTTTCAAGATTCCACATATAGGGGCGCCTGGGTGGCTCAGTGGGTTAAAGCCTCTGCCTTCGGCTCAGGTCATGGTCCCAGGGTCCTGGGATCGAGCCCCGCATCGGGCTCTCTGCTCAGCGGTGAGCCTGCTTCCCCCTCTCTCTCTGCCTGCCTCTCTGCCTACTTGTGATCTCTGTCTGTCAAATAAATAAATAAATAAATCTTTAAAAAAAAAAAAAAAGATTCCACATATAAACAAGAACATACAGTATTTGTTTTTCTCTGTCTTACTTATTTCACTTAGCATAAGGCACTCAAGGTCCATCCATGTTGTCACAAATGGTAGGATTTTTTATGGCTAAATAATGCTCCATTGTATGTTTATATACAACTTCTTTATTCATTCATCCACCAATGGACACATAAGTTGTTTCTATGTCTTGGCTATGAGCATGAAGGTACAAATATCTTTTTGAGTTAGTGTTTTTATTTTATATGGATATATTCTCTGAGGTGGAATTGTTGGCTCATATAGTATTTGTATTTTTAATTTTTTTGAGGAACCTCCATATTGTTTTCAATGGTAGTTGTACCAACTTATAATCCTGCCAATAGTGCAGAAGTGTTCCCTTTTCTCCACATTCATGCCAGCATTTACCTCTTGTCTTTTTGGTAGTGGCCATCTAATGAGCATGAGATGATATCTTCTTTGATCTTAATTTTTATTTCCATAATGACTAGTGATGTTGACTGTTGTTTCATGTACTTGTTGATCTTTCAAAGACTGAATAATAATTCTATGGTATATATACATCATGTCTTATTCATTTATTTTGTGGTCATCTGGGTTTCTTCCACCTCTTGGCTATTGCAAATAATGCTGTTACTGTAAATTCCCAATAATAGTGCATAAGGTAAGAGTTCCACCACATCCCTACCAGCACTTAATTTTTGTTTTTGGTTTAGGTAGTAGCCATCTTAACAGGTGGGATATCTCATTGTGGTTTTGATTTGTATTTCTCTAATAATTAATGATGTTGAGCATCTTTTAATATGTTCGTTGGCCATTTCTAAAACTTTGGACAAATGGGAAGTCCAGAATATATGTGTGTGTGTGTGTGTGTGTGTGTGTGTGTGTGTGTGTGTGTGTATTTGTTTAATTAACCCCTTATCAGGTATATGATTTGCAAATAATTTCACCTATTCTGGGTCCTGGATATTCTTTGATCAGTTTTTAATACATTGCCTATTACAAGGCTATTAAATGTAACTCATTTCTTCATTCATTCATGGAACAAATATTTACAGTACCAGCACTATTCATATGCCTGACTTTAGTTTGCTCTCTATCCACTTTCTATTTTCTTGTCTCTAACTTGCTATGAGCTTTTAAACCAGAGAAGTTCTTACACTTGTATGCAAAATATGAGTTCATAGGTCTACAAAGCTCTAAATATCTTGCTTGTTATCATCGCCTTAATGAAGTTTAGTACCTTAACCTAGTATGACCCTTCCTATTTGTGTACTTGCTTATATATGTTTCTGATGCCTATTAAGTTTGAGATAAATGAGGTGTTGTAACTTTCTAGAGTTCTTTTCTCTCTTGGAAGGAATAGAATTAGAGTGCCATAAGTATAGTTTTTTAGAGCACATTGTTGAGTTTCCTTTCTGTAGACCTTTTCGTTAAAATCTCTAGGAAAGAGAATTTAAGTTTTTATCAGCAATTGGCAGAAACAGTCCTTCTTTCTACTTGGGTTTTATTGTTGTTGTTGTGTGGGTAGCATCAGTATTAATGTAGTTTGGGTGTGGTGAAACTTGTTACTCTCTCTGTCAGCGTATCAGTAAGCTTTATGGGCCATTCCCTAATTCATCAAGGCTATTTGTCAAATATACAGCCATATGTGATTCAGTCTTTGGTCTTTCAAACCAAAAGATTATATTTATATTTATATTTATATTTATACAAATATATATAGGACAAGTTTTTTTTTTCTTCTTTCTTTTTGTTGTATCTGTATGTGATGATGGATGATGGATTTGTACTTTCATGTTCACAGCCAAGAGGTTTGAAAAAAAAACAAAAACTTATCCTTTGTCAGACCACATGTCTCATATTTTTGGTTTGCAGAGTATGGTCACTGTAAATGTATATAATGAGAAATAATGGAAACGTGGACAGAGGTTGCTGCCTCTATCCTATGGAAGATATTCTTTCCTATGTTCCCCTATAGTGAAGTCCCCTCCCCTTTATCAAAATGTGAGAAGTGGTAGGGTGTCTGGGTGGCTCAGTTGACTAAGTGTCTGACTTTTGATTTCAGTTCGTGTCTTAATCTCAGGGTCATGAGTTCAAACCCACTCTGGGTGTGGAGCCTTCTTAAAAGAAAAAAAAAAGTGAGAAGTGGGGATAATAGGTGTTTGTTGTCGTCACTTCTCCCCAACCCATGCTCAGTGCAGTGAGCATTGCAGAAGCTACTATTACTGCTAGAAATGTCTTTCTTCCCTACCCATTGCCCCTTGGTGAGGTTATGCCTTGATAAATAGGAGACTGCAGAGGTAATGAAACTTTATACAAAGGATCCCAGAACCCTGTTCTTGGGACTATCATATCATTTTATTTTGTATTGTTCTTAGCACATGTACCTGAACTTTAATTCATTTTATCCTTCCCCCTGCCTCAACCAGATCTTAAATACCTCGAGCCAAGGAACTAAATAATATTTGTCATTACATCTGTCTCCAGGGCCTAGCTCTGTGCCTGACACAGAGTGGTTACTTGTGAATAAACAAAAAAATGAATGAATGTGCCCCCCGGTATCATTGGAACCTTTCTCTGACCTTGGCGTTGCTGGCTTTTCATTTGTACTGAGAGCTGATTTATAGGTTTTCCTTTCAGAAATACAAACTTCAGTGTGAAAAGCAAAAGTCAGAGGAGAATGAACTTGTGCCCTGAAAATCAGTAAGAGGGAACTTCTGTAAGAGGTAGAAGTATGGGCCCGGGGCAAGGGGCAGAGCTGAAATAACTGACTTGATTTGACAAGGAAGTGGGAGAATGCCCAGGGCCCAGGGTTGACAGCCAAACATTTTTTATTTTAAAGTATTGATTTCAATTAAACAAAGGAGTTTCATGTTAGTATACGAACCTTTTTATTCCTTTCCATCTACCCAGGCTGCCTTCTCTTCACTATTTCAACCACTCGGCATTTTAAACTTTATACACCCATCATATATAGATAAAACTTTATCCATTGGCTCTTTTTTTTTTTTTCCAAAAGATTTTGTTTATTCCTCTGAGAAAGAGAGTAGAGAGCGTAAGCAGATGGGTGGGGGGAGACAAGGGCAGAGGGAGAGGGAGACACAGACTCCTCACTGAGCAGGGAGCCTGATGTGGGGTTCGATTCCAGGACCCCGAGATCATGACCTGAGCCAAAGGCAGATGCTTAATGAATGAACAACTGAGGTGCCCCTATCTATTGACTCTTACTAAGAAAGCATTTGAGCTTTTGTTGCCTGTCATAAGAGAAGGTTATGGGATAAAATGAATCCATTCACTTGACATTTTTATCCTCACATGTGTGCTCCAGAAATGAGGTTTTTAGTTTAAAAATGCAGTATTATCATTGCATTTTAAATATGAAATAGTACATAATCATTTACTTTCCTTTTTTTCTCCCCCCCTGAAATCACGTGTTATATTATCAGAAAGGGAATTTAGTATTTGAGGACTCTATTTCTTGTAGAGCTAGACCCTCATAGTCATCTTGCCCATGGTGATCCTACAGACAATGGAAGGTGAGACTGGCTGTCAGTCACCCTGAGAACAACAAGTGTGACCAGTGACTTTTAGTGAAGGTTCTGGTCACAAACAGGCTCTTAAGAGAATGGTGACATAAGAAAAACATTCCTCTTCCTCATCCATACTACAAATCAGATAATTTTTGAATACTTTTACTATTACCATTTCGATTGTGAGACAAGAGAGTTTTACCATATAAACCTGACATCAACTCACATAAACGAGTGTAATTTTTTTTACTGGGTGTGCTATCTGAATTTGTTGGAGATTTTTATGTCAGAAATTTTCCACTTCAAAGAGGTTGTGTTGTGAATATAAATTAGTTTCAATGAGAAACACGCCACACAGATAAGGGTGCCACTGGACTAAATGGCAGAATTACATTAATTATTATGTTGTTTTTTGAATTATACTTACCAATGAAAATATTGTTAATGAACTAAAACAAATAGTCTTAGAGAGCTGTACAATTACTATTTGTTTTAAGTAGATGCATTTTAAAAAAACTGAATTATTTTTGAAACTGGTGTCATTCTCACAACAGAGATGGGCATCAAATAAAGCATTCTTTTTCATGCTGTGAAAAGTTCTCCTTACATTTCATGGTGTCAGAACATTTTGCCACCCAGGAGATATGGAATCTTTTGGTAGAGACCTGGGAGGTAGCGCTAAAAACTTTTGAGAAAATTCCATATTTTTTTCTGTACTGTGGAAAAACATAAATGGAACAAAGCATGTTCAAAATGAAAAAATAAAATTCATTCTTTGGGCATGGTTTTTTGAAGTCATCCTAAAACTGTTATATACTTGTTTAACATAATAGGCCTATTGGCTGTGCTTGGCATAAAAATCTGTTATTTAGGTAGAAAGTTTCCTTTTATTTATTTATTTATTTATTAAAAGATTTTGTTTATTTTTTAGGAGAGAGTGCGTGTGGGTGGGGGGGGAGGGGAGAGGCAGGGGGAGGGGGTAAGAATCTCAAGCAGACTCCCTGCTAAGCATGGAGCCCAGTGTGGGGCTCAATCTCAGGACCTTGAGATCATGACCTGAGCTGAAACCAAGAGTTGGATGCTCAACTGACTGAGCCCCAAGGTACCCCAAAAGTTTCTTTTAATATGATAATTGGTGTTGGGGTACCTAGGTGGCTCAGTGGGTTAAAGCCTCTGCCTTCAGCTTAGGTCATGATCTCAGAGTCCTGGGATCGAGACCCACATTGGGCTCTCTGCTTGGCAGGGAGCCTGCTTTCTCCTCTCTCTCTGCCTACTTGTGATCTCTGTCTGTCAAATAAATGAATAAAATCTTTAAAAAAATATGATAATTGGTGTTGAAAAGCAAAAGACTCCTCAGTTCTGGGAAATGAATTAGAAACTGTTCTTTCATGTCAATGGTTACTGTAGCATCACTTCCAGAAGTAAATACTTAGGTATTAACCCCATCCAAGTTTTAATAAATTGGAAATACTGTAGAGATATACTCGTTTACTATTTTATCAGATTGTTAGTTTTCTGTCATAGCTCTTTTAGAGGCTATGTTCTAAAATGCTCATAGGCTTGCATTCCCTTTTTTTAAATAAAGATTTTGTGTGTGTGTGTGTGTTTAAAGATTTATTTATTTGAGAGAGAGACAGAGAAGGAAAGAGCTGGCGGAGAGGGCACAGGGATAAAGAAACTCTAAGCAGACTCTGCACTGGGTGTAGAGCCCCATGTGGGGCTTGATCTCAAGACCCTGAGATCCCAACCTGAGCTGAAACTGAGAATTGGATGCTTAACCAACTGTGCCACCCAGGCGCCCCTTACTTTCAACTTACGTATTTAACACACTGATAGTCTGCTGTACTATAAACTATAAAACTATGGTTTGCTGAGTTGCTGATTTGTGCTGAGATCTGAGTTAGGGACTCTCATATGTTTCATTTAGCTAATTCTCATGACAATGCCATACGTAGGCTGGAACATTAGCATTTACAAATCTCTGAGTTGGAAAACATTTTATATCATAGGCCCTTGAATGACTCACTGAAAAAGAAAAAGCGTTTGAAGACCCACAGTTGGCAAGTACACAAATGTCAGGCTGTATATGTATGTGTAAATGCACACACACAAGCGTGCGTGTAGGGTAAATATAACGTATTCTATTCATCCATCATGAATATAAGATACAGTATTCTGTTGATACGCTGCTATGTGTAGTAACAAGTATACTTGTGTCTCACACTATAGCTGTTTTGAGAGGACTGGAAGCCTTGCACCTGGGTGGGCAGGAGGAGAGAGATTTACGATATATTTAAGACATAAGGCACAGAGTGTGCACATATGCACATGGAGATGCGGGTTGTGGTGCATATGTGTGTGAGTCTGTGTGATTTTGCATGTTTGCCAAATCTCTAATCATTTATTGAATTCTAATTTTACATGAAAATTTAGCCCTAAGGTTTAAAATGTATTTGAACATTAGGTAAAATTATGAGAACTTGTGGTTTTTAAAATAATTTTTTTCTCATTTTCAGTGATAACGATGTCTACTTTAGAAAATGGTGCTTGTAACTTAAACATTTTTTAAAATTATGAAATATGAAATATAGATGTATGTGGTAAAAAAATGCAAACACTGTGATGAAAATTAAGTTTCCCTTCTACCACAAAGGGGCCCCACTCCCCAGAGATTGTCAGTGGTTCCTGGTGCATTGCACTAAAAGTTTTCCCTGTAATGATGTACACATACAAATATAAATATAGATATAAATAATTTTTAAAAGTACAAATGAAGGATACTTTGCACATGACCATACTGCTATTTTTTCCCCTTGAGTTTCCCCTTAGCATCCTGTATAGATTTTCCTCATTCTTTTTGGACAATATGGAATTTTATTGTACCGATGACCTAATGTCTTAACTAGAACCTCACACATAACAGACACTGAATAAACATGTGCTAACTTAATAAGTTAAATAATTGATTTAGTTATTCCTCCCACTGACGAAGAGGGACAGCTGACTGATAACAGACATATTTAGGGGAAAAAAACCCTAATAATGAATCAAACTAATAATGAGTTTCAACTCAGCCTTATAGACCTTAGGTGTCCACTTATTGGTGGGGCTCTGTTTAAAGAAATTCTTCAGCTCTGATCCCAGTAGTAATGAATCTCTCTCTCTCTCTCTCTCTCTCTCTCTCTCACACACACACATAGATAGAAATGTCTCTTAGAGAGCTGCTTCAGGCATATGAACACATTTTCAACCAGGTATTTTCTATAAATCCAGCTGACTGAGTCATACATTTGGAAATTTTCATTGTTGTCTGAATTAAGGATTGTTTTTTTCTGCTCTGCAGTAATAGCTCTTCGGTTAATATAGTTTGGTTGGGGTTGATTGGACACTGAGGTTCCATCTTCTTTCTGCATCTCACAAAGGTATCGTTCATACATTTCACTCATTTGTCTCCCATCTTTAATATATTTTGCCATTTGGGGTAGTATGTATCAACTGACTTGGCAAATGTAATCAAATAAATGATGCTTCATAAAGAGTACTATTGACATATAGAATAGTTACGGGAATCTAAGACTCTTCTATTTGCTGATGGTCCTGTGCTTGAACTTCACTCTTTTGGTTCCTAAAATTATTTTAGTAACAGAACCACATTGTCTCCAAGGCACCTGCCTTTCCCCCTGGGTAGAACGCAGTGTTTTGGACTTTCTAGTTGCTTCCAGCAGCAGAACAGAGGGTGAACCACTGCCCATCTCCTTGAATAGAAAAGGCATTAGAGCAAACAATGTCACAGTGCCCTCCTTCTGAACCCTGCCTATATATAAATGTGGAGTCCCCAAAAGGAAGGAACAGCTGCTGGATCAGTGCAGGAAATGAAGAGGCTCTTTACATAGACCAGGTGCCTGTGGCTCCCATTGATTTGTTGATCAAATCTGTCTGAAATGCTGCGAGGCAGGGATTTATCAGTGCCAGTCATGTGCTTGCAGGCGACAAGCCAGTCCCTTCTGTTTCCTAGGTTGGAATCCAAAGGTGGTCACATGGGAAGAATGAAAAATACTTGTCAGCTCAGAGGAATCTTCTACTGAGCTTTGCTGCAAATTGAAGGGGGTCTCTACTTGTTTGGAGGAAGAACCTAGATACCCTTCTCTACTGAAAGTACCCAAAACAAACAGTGCTAGCCAAGGTGATAAGGAACCTTCACACTTGTGTTTTAAAACTCAGGTTTCTACTGACTTAAAATCAGAGCTACTTAGTAATGGGATCCTGTGTAATAGAAAAAGTTCACCTTAGGAAGTTGGGACTATTGCATTACACTTGTTACTGAGAGGATACTTCGTTGAAAGCACTGTACTCGGATGACCTTGCCTTGGCTTTGCTGAGACCAAATCCCACTTCTGATCTGCAAGGTCCTAACTTTTGCACATCTACACTTCTTGGTGTAGTATACTGTATGCCACAAACATATACAGTTGACATAAAATATCTTCAGTTATTTATAAGCGAAATGTCATTTTAATTTTACATAAGGGTAGCTGGTCTCTTCCTTGTTACTTAGGAGAGAGAGAATTATTAACCATCATTAAATAAACTGGCAGTCACTCACCCTGAACCAGTGGTTCTTGACTCTGGCTGCTCCTTAGAATTACTGGGGGAGCTTTGAAAATGCTAGTGCCTTGGGGCTACTCATCTATCCCCCAACTCGCACCCCTCCCATAAATTCCAATTTAACTGGTCTGGCTGGGTACTGGGTACCCATAGTCTTTAAAAGTCCTCCAAATGATGCTAGCGTGCAGCCACTGTGTTTGAATCATGCTGTGCGGCTCAGGTGAGAAGCAGCTCAATCCAAAATCAGAAGGGCAGTTCAGAGCCGTTGCCACTGGAATTATTGATTTTGGGACTCAGATTTAATATCTCTGTTGGCTTTCTCTGTTTGGAGAACCTTAATGCATGTTGCTGGGACCTCCCTCCTGTGCCTCAGCGTCAGCTGCTCCCAGTACCTCTCCCACGTCTCTCTGCCCCAGTCGATTCAGCATATGTCCCTGGTCTATGTTTAGTCATAGCTTCCCAAACGTACACTCCCAGTTTGATGCAAATGTGCCCAAGCTGACAGAAACGTCTTTATAGCGAGAGAGACACATGGAAAGAAAGAAAGAAAGGGCAGAAGCTTCCAATTCTGGGACAGTGGACCCACTTTCCCAATCGTCGTTATACATTGTGTAGTCTTTTATATTATTTCAAGGACTTTTAGTAATGACTTTTTTATATAAAACTCATTCTTGACTGTACACTTCTATCTTGAAGATTAACATCTTTTTTCTCTTTTGCTTATAAACCACTGAGTGAATGATTTTATTTGCCTCAACTGTTTCTCTAAGCATAGCTGTCAGCCTGTACTATTGTAAAAATGTCCCATAAACAGGATGCCATTCCTACATTTTATCCACCCACATCACTTTGTTATATCCTCATTTGCTTCAAATACCCTAATGTAATTTGGTTAACTGTAAGAGAGAGATATGCCAGGGAAGTTTTATGACAGCCTGTGCTTCGATTAAAGCCTTCAGAATACATTTTACCTCTGAAATATGCTGCTTAAAGAAAATAAACATTTATCCGTATTCAGAAAAATAGGCATACAGCAAAGTTAGTAGGATTACAGCCTCCAGACTGGCATTTTTGGAATGTAAATTCAGAATTAAAACTCTATAAAAGCTGTATCGCTATGCAAATGATGGAGAAAAAAGGACTATTAAATTATAAGAAAAATCTGGCTCTAATTTCGCAGAGCATTCTTGCCTGGGGCAATGAGATTTTACATTTTAAAAGCTCCATTCTGTTGGTGTTTCCAGAGAATTTCCCTAAAATTGTTAAATAGAGTCTACCCAAAATAATCTGAAGTATTTGTAAGAGAGGTCATGGCCATCACACAGGAAGTATTTAAAGAAAAGTTAAATACTACCGATGTAGACTCCCTTTTCATTTTCCCTGCCATGGAATTTCATGTGGATATTGAGGTAATATAATAAAGACGTAAAGAAAGAGGTGAACTTTGGAGGCTGACTGAATTCAGACTGTAGTTCTACCAATCCTCAGCTGTGAGACTTTGGCAAACTATTTTTTAGCCTCTCCTAATTCTAATTTTTCACCTCTACCTTGAGTATTAACAATATGGATCTCATATAGTTGTGAGGGTTAAATTAGTTAATATACGTCAAACATTTGGCATAGTGCCCGATAGAAAATAAATGCTCAACAGATAGCTATTATTTAAGTAGTTAAATATTATAATCATTAATAATAAAAGAAGATTGATTTTTTAAAACTTTATTTCATTTTTTAGATTTATTTGTTTATTTTGGAGGGGATGGAGGGGCAGAGGGAAAGAAGGTCTTATTTAAGCAGACTTCACGCTGAGTGCGGAGCCTGATTCAATCTCATGACTGTGAGATCACGACCTGATCTGAAACCAAGAATTGGCTGCTTAACCAATTGTGGCACCCAGGTGCCTCCAGATTTATTCTCTTGATTGCACTGAAGAATGAAGACTAACCTTTCACCAAGAAAAATAAAACTCAGACACTGGACCAAGATGGCAACAGAGGAGGGTCCTGAATTCCTTCCTTCCAATGATGCACCAAATAATATAGGTACCTGTGGAGCAATTGCCTCTGAAAGAAAATCCAGAAACTTGGTTGAGTGACTCCTAGACATCAGGCAAAAAAATACTTATGTCAAATTGGATAGTATAAGCTGAAACACACTCTTGTCATAAATCCTACTACTGACACAGCATATACAGTAATGGAGAGAAAACATCCAGCTCCCAGCCTCTCCCCAAGGCACGGAGGTTTGGATCACATATCTAGCACTTCAGCTTTTAAGGCTACTACTGCAGAGGGACAGGCCCCCAATCACACAGCTCTGAAAGCCAACAGGACTTGCATTGATGAGTCCCATAAGACTATAGCAAACAAAGAAGCAGTTGTTAACAGGGAGCAAGCACTGGCAGCTGGCTATCCCCCCAGGGTTTAGAACAGAGGGAGCAGATAAAAATGCCCACCTCCCAGTCTTTCTCTGGAAGGGGTTCGATTGCATACTTTACAAGTGCTCCCTGAGGGTCTGGATTATAACTACCATGGTACTGACTGAGCTCCTTCCTTGAGCCCAAAAGAGGGCACATCCTCTCACTTGGTCCAACCAAAAAAGCAAGTTGCCAGCATCTTTCTGGAAGGAGCTTGTTCACACCTCTGGCTCCCCAACATTTATGACAACTACCTGAGGAATAGGTCCCTCATCACCCAACTCTGATAACCAACAGGACTTGCATTTATGAGTCCCACGGGACTATAGCAAACAAAGAAGTAGCTTTCATTTTTAAAAAAATATTTATTTATTTATTTGTTTGTTTGTTTGTTTTTTATTTCTTTTCAGCGTAACAGAATTCATTGTTTATGTACCACACCCAGTGCTCCATGCAATACGTGCCCTCCATAATACCCACCACCTGGCTCCCCCAACCTCCCACCCCCCACCCCTTCAAAACCCTCAGATTGTTTTCAGAGTCCATAGTCTCTCATGGTTCATCTCCCCTTCCAATTTCCCTCAACTCCCTTCTCCTTCCCATCACCCCATGTCCTCCATGTTATTTGTTATGGTCCACAAATAAGTGAAACCATATGATAATTGACTCTCTCTGCTTGACTTATTTCACTCAGCATAATCTCTTCCAGTCCCGTCCATGTTGAAACAAAAGTTGGGTATAGGAGCACCCCCTGTGGCTATATACATGGGCTCAGTGCAGAGGGCAAAGGCAAAAATGTCCTTCTCCCAGTTTCCTCCTAGAACAGGTTTGACTGCATAGTTTCCCAGCTGCTGCCTGAGGGTCTGGCTTCTGGTCAGCCAGCATCTGGGTGCTGACTGCAGATCCTCCCCTTTGGGACACTAATGAATCTTGGCACACACTCAACTACTGGGAGCTACTAAGAAAACAGATGGTAGCTTGGACAGTCACAGAAGTTTGAGAGGCAAATAGGAGCTCGGGCTGGGCTGATAGACAAAGTTCATTTCCTGCAGGAGACCAATCTGTCAAGACTGGGAGGATGACTGTTTTATCTAACGTACAACACAGAGAGTCAAGGAAAAGAAAGAAACAGGAATATGTTCCAAACAAAAGAACAAGGTGAATCTCCAGAAACCTTAATGAAATGGAGATAAATGATTTACAGAATAGAGAATTCAAAATAATGGTAACAAACGTACTTGCCAAAGTCAGGAATGGAATATGTGAACAAAGATAGAAATGCGACAGAGATAGAAAATCTAAAAAATAAAAATAAATAAAACAAATTTTATTTCAAATAAAACATAAATAAATAACAAACAAAAATAAATAAACGAAAAGTACCAAACAGAAATAAAAAGGATGAAGAATACAACAACTGAATTGAAAATTGAGTAGAGAGGTTAAACCACAGCCTTGATCAAGGGGAGGGAAGCATGTGGTATTCTTTTCTCAGGTCATCTTTACTCGAACTGTACCCTTTTTACTCCACATATGACAATACTGTCTATTAAGGATTATATGAGTTATGCCCTGAGATTATGACTCAGGTATTTCTGTTTTCTTAAGTGTTACTCCCTGTTTTTAGTTTCTTAATCAGATAGTTAATAATTGGCCAGATAGTCAAATTTGAACTTAGAGATTTATCTGTAAACCCCGCCATAATATATGACTTACTTATAGCAATGCTGCTGGTGATCGTTAGTTACATGTAATCCGACCCATGGAAACAGAGGAACAAGAAAGAAGAAAAGGAATGCTGTTCACTTTTTAAATGTTAGTCCCACCTTTGAAATCAGCCATCTTGGGTCAAATAGATTTAGATTATAGTGGTATGCTCTAGTACAGAGGAGACATCTGGCCAAATATGGCGGATTAAACACATGGGTATACTTGTGCTTCTTCACAAAACTGTTGCATATGACAGCAAAGCAACGAAGAAGGCATAAATGTACAAGAACAGAAGGGGAGAGGAAATACCGGAAGAAAAGGGATGTCAACAAAAATTCTAAAGCTGGAAATTGCATGAACTGATCCTAACAGTCACAGCATGCTGGACACAGCAGAAAAGCCTTCAGAGAGGGAAGGCGGAGAGGGACCAGTTCATACTGGCTGCAGAACAACAGAAAGACTATGCAGGAAGTGGGGCCACAAAGAAGCCCTGAAGGACTAGTTCACAGTCTTCATAGGAGCAGTCAGACCTCCAGGTCCTCTCAGCAACGTGCACAAGTTGCATCTCACCCTTTCTGTCCCTCTTCCTCCTCCCTCCCCCTCTCCTCTCCTCATCTTTGTCTTCCTCTTTACTCTGGGATGAAAAAATCACTGGATTTTCATGGGTCTATAGAGCTGGTCTGGGCATACATGCATCATGTATATGTATACAGAAATGAATAATACGTTGCCTCAGAGTTGGCTGTTTGATACAAATTTTGTTCCATGTGGGGTATTCCATTTCTAAAACTCTGAAGCCACAATGGCATGGACGTATGACACAAACTGTCCCTGTCTTGCTTGAATCTAGGACACTGAGACTACAGGTGAGGTGGGGGGTTCTGATCAATCTTTAATTGATAGCTGTCATTGAAATAGAAAATGAGCATGTTAAAAAATCGGTAGTTACTCATGGATCTGTTTGATACAATAAATCAGTAAATGAATTTACATTCTAATTAAGGAGGTCCAATCACCTTGACCTCTTAGAAATCTCCTAGGGCTTAATATTGGAAAGGACTTCAATATTAAATATCTTTGAAGGTCTTTGATGTATGGGGTTGTGGGCAGCACTTGATATTTATATTATTTATAGTATTATTATTTCCACATGGTTTAAATCAGGGCAATGATTTAAATCTAAACTATTCAATATATCATTTCTAACAAAGGCTTTTCCAGAACAGAGGTTATAGATATTTTTAACAGGTCCTTTGGCAAGGCTTTGATGTTTAATTATCAAAACATGATTGAAGAGTAATGTATTACTTGATTTAAGAGTATAGCTATTTGGAAGAAATGGAGAATTATGAAGAGCAGATCAATAGCTTGCCAGGTCCTGAATGCAGGTTCAATGTAGTAATTTGGGAAAAAAAGAACTTTATTGATTTGATTTCTATTTTTTTAAAAAAACGTGTTTGTTAGGGTTTTTCAGGGGGGATGTTTTGCTCTTTGTTTTTTGTTTTTTGTTTTTTACATTCAGCTGCTATATGAAAAAGCAACTTACCCAAATGCAATATCAAGACAATTAATGTCATTAAGTGAAATATTTCTTTAGCAGGCTTATTCAGGAAGCCAGAGAATTAAAACTACTCTACAAAGGCTTGGTTTTGGCAGTGTAATTAATGTAATGCTCAGGAACTCGTAAGTCTGACTCATTTCTACTTGGGTTGACATTAATTTGCTTTAAAGAGGAATACTCATCTATGATTGTTGCATTGGTAAAAGGTCATAAAATCTTGAAGGTGCCTGAAAACCCTTAAAATGAAATTGATGACTATAAAACTTTTCTTTTTCTTTAAAATAATCCCTGGGATTTTAGAACACATGAGGTAACATATCTTCTATTCATAAAAAGAGAATTATTCCTACCAAAATGAACTCTTTGTTTATCTTGTGATTGTATTTGAGATGGGTCCTGGATCAGGATTGAGGCCATTTATTTCTCTACCTGTGGCTTTTCCCATTCAGGAGAGCTGCCTCACTTTGAGCTGCTGGACCTCCATAGGGCCATTTATGTTTCTGTCCATAACCGGTAGTGGGGTTCTTCCTCAGGTCGGCTGTGAAGTATAGACTTTTAGCATGAGGACTGGCAGCAAAATAATGACGTTACATCCTCTCAGCATCACATCCGTACATTTCCCTTTACCAACCAGGTGTTAGAGGAAACTGGTCTGGTGACTCTAGAAAGAGGTATGAATAAATGGAATGGGAACTGATTGTGTCATTGTAGGCCATATAATACAGCAGTCCCTCAATATTATGCTTCACACTAATCACAATTTAATATAGAGTAATGTTTTTACTGTCTACATCCCATCCACCTGCCCCCTACCGAATGTAAGCTCCACAAAACATTGATTTTTGTCCATTTTATAGTGGTCTCCTTATACCTGAAACAGTCTGGCACAAGGCCGCTTAATAAATATATGATGAATGAGCATGCTTAAGCTAGCCTACAACATGCCCTTGCCCAGGGAGAAGTAAATTACATAAAACATAAGATCTGAGTAAATACATTGGTTCTTATATCAGGAAAACAGTATGGTATGAAGATGGTGCATAGAACCAGCAGTACAGTCTTTTGACTTTCTTGCGTTTTTGGCTCTTTTAGTGACTCTATGTCTTTAAGTAGACCATTTGATTTCTACGGTCTGACTTTCTACAGCTATATGATAGACATAATATTTCTAGATATCTTTCGTAAGTACTCAGTAATTCAATTTTATTGGACAGCCACTTATTGCCTAAGATATGCAAATCACCCTTTACGTCTGAGGGGTTTTAAGAATGAAATAGACGCAGTCTGCATCTTCAAGGATCCTGCAGCTTACTGGAAGAAGTCAACAATAATAGTAATAGTAATACTAATAATAACACTTATAGGGCATGTATTGTCTGCCAGATACCTGTAAATTTCTAAGTTTTATATACTTAAAAACTTATAAAATATTAATGTTTAAAATCGTAACAAAATATATATAATTTAGTCTTTATAGTTTCTCTGTGGTGGATATAAATGTTATTCGCCTTTTACAGATAAGGAAACCAAAACACAGAGTAGACATTTAAGGCTAAGCAAACCCAGACAAAAATTCTATGGATTCAATGAAATGTGAAGGATATATAGTTATCATTAATCCCCCAAATAAAGAAGTAGCATCATCTAGGCCAATTTTGTCAGTATCAAAACTGGACATTAGGCAGACTTTCATGGTTAAGTAACTTGGCAGCAGACAGTGGGCAGGCAGGGATTTTTAGGAAGATAAAGCAATTTTCAGCCAAGACCTAGGTGAAAGGGCTATAACTTGGCAGTTGAACCTTGAATATTGGTAAAACTCAAGAAGAAGGCCAAGACTGGGTCTGGGACTCTTGGGGAGCATCTAGGTTGGGCTGGTATGACAGAGATTGGGACATGAAAGGACACATCTTATTGGCTAAGGCAGGATCTTAATAAAGGACCCATGTTCGGAGTCCACAGATCAGTCTTCACAGCAATTAGATGACTTTCGATTATATTCTTGAGGGACCTTAAATCTCATCCTGGGTGGCAAATGGGTTGGTTTAAGAGGGATAATAATGAATGAGTGAATGAAAGCCGTCTTGCTAAATAGAGCTAAATGAATTGGAGATATTTAGGGGCAGGCAGACAGACATATCATTGTTACATAGTAAGGTTTTTTGTGGTAATGGATTTATTCTTGAGCAAAACCCTCTCATAGCTTCAGAGAAGTAGTAACTGTCTCATGATTCAACTGGGGTGTTGTCTTCTCAACTCTTTTCATCTGGACAGCATTTTTTGTATCATAGATGCTGACAGGCAACATTTAAAGTGGAAGAAAAACTTTGAGATAACCTTAAGTTACATTTGTTTATGTGGCATGAGCATCTTTTGCCAAAGTTGTTTTTGAGGCAATTCTTTTTATGTATTTGGTAGTTTAGTATTCAACCTTTGTAATGATTGAAGAAGACAGCTGATAATGGGGGGAAAAGGAATGAATTTGCAGAATTCACATCTTCTTGCCTTGAAAACACGTATTTGGTGTGAGTTCACTATAGTTAAAGATGTATTATGTTAGATCTGCTCTTTGCTTTCCCTAGATTCCTCTTTTTTTTTTTAATTTAAAGATTTTTATTTATTTATTTGACAGAGAGAGATCACAAGTGGGCAGAGAGGCAGGCAGAGAGAGAGAGGGAAGCAGGCTCCCTGCTCAGCAGAGAGCCCGATGCGGGGCTTGATCTCAGGACCCTGAGATCATGACCTGAGCTGAAGGCAGAGGCTTAACCCACTGAGCCACCCAGATGCCCCTAGATTCCTCTTCTTATCCTGGCCAGTATAAGCATCCCTATTTAATACACAAATAGAAAAGCAAGATATATGTTGACATTTGGGTGTAAATGGATCAAATTGGGCATAGAATTGCTAAATTCTTCCCTGAACTCCTTGTCATCAAGTGTTTCTTTCCTGCCTATGCTTATTTTTACACATATAATCCAAACTCTTATCTTTATCTTGACATGATAAGGTTTTCCAGTGATAATCTCTATCTTCTCTAGACTATATTTTAACTAAGATCTTAGCCTTTGACTTTTTTTGTAGTTGTTTTGGCAATATTTGTGTAATTAATTCATACTTGGTATAGAACCAACTTTGAATCTGACTTGTAAATCAGATTGGAGCTGCTTAAAAATTATCTGAGTGACTTTGAGCCAATCTGAGTTACGTTTGTATGAATTTATTTTAGCTGGTATACGCTTTTCTTTTTGTTTTTGCCTTGGACCTAAACCAGACTAACTGTACAGAGTGTCAGTGAGAAAGAATGAGGATAATTGCTGGTTTAAAAATATAACTGCTGTGGATTTAACTGACGTACAACCCTGAGATGTAGGCGGAACGTAGCAAGCTGAGGAGTGATTAATGAAGTGGACTGTGCAGGTTCTTTCTGAAAAATGTTGCTCCCTGTGCTCATGAGCAGGCACGGCAAACCAGCACACAAATGCTGCTCAGTAGCCACAGCCAGACTGGTTTTCGGAGGCTAGGACTGGAGAACTCTGTGTAAGGACGAATACTAGTTTGTCCTTGCTTCCTCAAAAGGGGTGCCAATGACATCTCTTGAAATGATTTTAGACTGTTCTTATCTTCGTCCCAGATCACAAGTTCCAGACTTGATCTGATCACTTGGCTTGCCTTTATACTTCAAATCACCCCACTCCTTGCCCTGTTCAGATTCTGGTGTCTTTTTTTTTTTTTTTAAGTATTTTTTTTTTAAGACTTTATTTATTTATGACAGAGAGAAATCAGAAGTAGGCAGAGAGGCAGGCGGAGAGAAAGGAGGAAGCAGGCTTCCGCTGAGCGGAGAGCCCAATGTGGGGCTCGATCCCAAGACCCTGAGATCATGACCCTGAGATCATGAGCCGAAGACAGAGGCTTAAACCACTGAGCCATCCAGGCGCCCCCAGATTCTGGTGTCTTATCTGCTATTTTTGAGTTCATCCACAGTCACATATCTAATTTGACCCCTGCTGCTTAACTTCTGCCTTTGTGACTCCAGGCTTTGGGTTTGTCTTCCTGACCCAAGGTTGATTGTTACCATTAGCCTCAATCCTCCTATGTGACCCAATTGGCCACAACTTATTATTTATGGTGTTTTATTTCCCCAGCTTACTCCGTAATAAAATGGAACCGGACACAACTGTTGTAAAACATTGGCTAGTACCTTGGGGATAGCCTTTCTTTTAAGCTGTCTCAAATTTCATTGAAAATTTTTATTGAAATTTCATGTGATTGGCTGTGTGCCTACCATGTAGAGAGCTAAAGTGAAAGTTGAAAATAGGGCTTCTGAATTATAGACAGTGTGGGACAAAATGCAAACTCAAATGTATGCATCCTCTGTGATGATGACAATGAACCCTTACCACTACCCCTTTTCAGGGGGAGAAAGCTGAGGTCCATGATGTTTGTGTCCTTGTTGTTATGTGGTAAATCAACGGGGTTGGGAACACATCTCAGTCCCTGAGCTCTGGTGTCTCTTGATCACCAAAGCTGGTTGAAATATGAAATACTTAGTCTAGCCAACCACTTGGGCTCAAGAAGATAAAAAACAAGCCCAACTATGTAGGCAAACATTTGAGTACTTATCTGTGAAACACAAGCATTATCCGTGACTATCTGTTAGACATGTTTCTGTGTGCAAGAAAAAAAATATTTTTTCATATTATTTGTAGCCAGCCAACTCTGTTGTCTTTTTAAAAACAGCCCTGTTGAATGCATCCTGCTGTTTTTCAGGGAACTCCCTGTCTCAAAGGCCAAAATAATTTTTTTTATTATCTATGTTTTAACATACCGTGATTTGAAAATAGTACTTCCTCTCTCAAAGTAAATTTCATTTTAGAAATACATGTTTATCCAAATGGAAAGAAAATCTGTATGTAGGCACCTGAGTGGCTCAGTTGTTAAGCATCTGTCTTTGGTTCCAGTCATGATCCCAGGATCCTGGGATCGAGTTCTGCATCAGACTCCCTCCTGGCTGAGTGGAGAATCTCCTTCTCCCTCTCCCACTTCTCCTGCTTGTGTTCCAGCTCTTGCTGTGTCTCTGTCAAATAAATAATTTAAATCTTAAAAAACAAAACAAAGAAAAAAAATGAAAAAGAAAAAGAAAACTTGTATGTTAAGTCAAAAGATTCTGAATATTTATGGTAATAACTGTGTGGCTAAGGGACTGTAAGATTAACTAGATTTGAAATAGAATTCTTCCTTCTCATTCGTTATTTCAGAATTAATAGGTTTTGTTGATTTTTATCCTCCTTCTGACCATAGGGACTTGTATGTGTTTCTGCTGGTCTGTTAACATTATGTCTACCTCTGTACAGTAACCCTTTGCTTCCTAGAAACCAATGGATTTAAATTTTGATTAAAAGAAAACACGTCGAATTTAATGCTACCTACCTGAACAGGAACAACAGAGAAGATGAAAGCTCCTGCCACACTTTGGTCATGCTGAGAAGGAGAAAAAGGGAAACCAATTTTGCTTCCTCTGAAGGCATAGATTGCAGGCAGCACACTTCATTTACTTTTTATTTTTTTAAAGATTTATTTATTTATTTTGAGAAAGAGAGAGAGAACACATGCAGAAGGGTTGGGGGAGGCGAGGGAGAGGGAGGAGAGAATCCCAGGCAGACTCCCTGCTGAGCATGGAGCCCCATGTGCACCTCATGACCCTGAGATCCTGACCTGAGCCAAAATCAAGAGTCAGCTGCTTAACTAACTGAGCCACCCAGGCACCCCAATAGGCAGTGCACTGTAAAAGAAGTAAACAAGGAAACTCAGTGGCTAGTTTGAGATGCAAGCATTGGGTTTCCACATGGATTTCTTAGTTGACTTGAGAGAAGGTTATTTACCTTCTCTTAGCTTCAGTTTTCCCATTTGCAAAATGGGCATAATAACAATACCTAGCTCCTAGATTGATGTGAAAGGTTTCAGTGTCATGAGCACATCTAGCGCACAATGAACCTGATTTATTATTTGCTATTGTAGAGGGAACTGAGGGGGAGCGCTCCCTAGCTAAGACCTCCTGGGATGGGCAGAAGTGGATTTCAGGGTGTATCAGAGGGGCTGATACAGGAATGACCTTAGGGAAGTTAACAGCACATGCTCCCTTCTTTGGAGACAGGCAAGCAGGGGGAGGTTTGCTTTCGCAGTTATGGCAACTCATGTAAAATACCGTAATTAGCTTAGAGGATTCCGGGAGCCAGCTTAGAGGCTGTGTGATTACTCGGCTCCTTGAGATTGTCCTGTTGCTGATGGTTATACACCAGGCCCGAAAGGTGACAGGGAGCATCATAGATACCACAGAGGCCTCTCTCAATTTTCAAAGGGTTAAATTTCTGTAAATGTATGTTTGCTAGTTACGTGTGTGTGTGTGTGTGTGTGTGTATGAACTAATTGAAAATGATGGCCGAATTCCATCCTCCTCCTCTGAATATACATTAAGCAATTGGCTTTATATTTTTGCTGGGTTTAGGCTTGGTATTTTGATGGGAGTATTCTATTTAAAAATTAGGCTGACAGGGGTGCCTGGGTGGCTTAGTCATTAAGCGTCTGCCTTCAGCTCAGGTCATGATCCCAGGGTCCTGGGATCAAGCCCTGCATCAGGCTCCCTGCAAGGTGGGAAGCCTGCTTCTCCCTCTCCCACTCCCCCTGCTGGTGTTTCCTCTTTTGCTGTGTCTCTCTCTGTCAAATAAATAAATAAATTAACTTTAAAAGAAAAAATTAGGCTGACAAATTGGAAACCAGCCTCTCAAGCTAACCTGAAAACCTACCTCAATTGTTTTTAGAATTGGGGTTCTCATGATCACAAAGAGTTATCTGTTGTTTGCATAGACCAGGTATTGCACTCTTTTAAGTGTTTTGTAACAGTTGCATGAGATGGGGGCTCTATTTTCCATCTTGACAGAGGAGGACACTGAAGCAGGGTAAAATCCAGTAGCTCAAACTCATACTGTTTTTGAGTGGCAGAGCTGGGATTGAAACTTAGGCCATCAAGCTGTAGAAGCCATGCACTCACCCATCACATCTGTGGCCTCTCAACTTACAGGCTTTTGAGAACTGATGGGTCTTCTCATCAGAACATATTGCAATCAAGTCATGTTATTTATTTGCCTGGATTTTACCATGCTACTAGCTTTTGAAAAGCCTGTGCTTGATTTCCTCATTTGGCCCAACTTGGGGCAAGCAGGTGGTTCCCATTATCTGTCCCTGGAGTGTCAGGTGGAGCTGGTACAGGGCAGCAGCAAGGGAGCAGGGAACACTCCACTTGAGAAAGGCAGGTTGGGGGTAGGGGGTAAATGCTTTCCGCACTTCCAGAGATGCTTCTAAACTCCAGTTCACCCAAACTGAAGGAGAAAACTTAAGTGAACAGAAATAGAACATGGCAAAAGGATGGAAAGAATACTGCCTCAAGGACTGTGCAGAATTAAAATGGGGGAAGGCAGTAAAAGCAGGGTAAAAATAAAAGAAGAAATCAGGAGGAAGGACCAACTTATGGGAGAAAAGTTAAGCTAAGCAGTGGTCTTGATTTTTGGAGAGGACCCAACTTTTTTCTGGCTGTAGTGGAATTACCCTACATATGTCTTCATTTTTAGAGAATATATATTGCGCAATGATTAAACATACCCCAAAGAAAATGATTCTCAGTCAGGAGTGATTTTGCCTACCAGGGGACATTGACAATGCCTGGAAACATTTTGGGTTGTCACAACTAGGGGCTGGGTGCTACTGTCACTGAGTAGGTAGTGGCCAGGAATACTACTGAATATTCAACAGTGCACAAGGCAACCCTTCACAAGAAAGAACTAGACCAACATGTAAATAACAGGGCCAAATTTGAGAAACTCTACTCTAGAGCCAGACTGCCAGGGTTCAAGTTTTGACTCTGTCCCTTATTCTTTCTTTGGTCTTGGGAAAGGTACTTAGCCTCTGTGCATCAGTTTTCTTCATCTGTAAAATGAATTGAAGACCCACCCAGTTTCATTTAAAATAAGAAGCTGTGAAATGTAAGATAAGCTTTCATTTTATGGAAGGTAAATCGGTGCCAAATAAGTCATTCTATAGATTGTACAATGTATTTCTGTTTCAGATATATTAAAATGTGGAAATAAGTGTGTCTCAGAATTGATGATATATGGTATGATCTGTTAGTAGGATTTTAGAAAGATTAAGTAGGTTTGTGTTCTTAGGTGGTTCTTAGCTCGTACATGGTAGGTACTATATGAGCTTTAGGAGTAATGGGGAATGAAGAAAGAAGGTTTCCTTTCCTTCCCTCTCTGGTGTTAATGAACCTAAAAGTGCCAGTACCCTGGGGGCTTTATCTCTAACATAGCATACATTCTGGATGCTGGTTATCAGCTCCAAGTGGAACAGAATGAGGGAGCCAAGTATGAAGCCCAAGAGAGTCCAGGCAGTTGATGGTCAAGGGTGTGATAGAAAAGGTGGCCAGACTCATTCGTCAAATAAGAGGGCACGAGGCCTTATTTAGAAAGTTTCAGGGGTGTGTTTTGATAGTAGACTATGTCCAGGGATCTGTGTGTTCTCTGACAATGATTTGATCAAATCACTGATCACCAGTGTGTAGAAATAGCCATAATGGCCATCTACTTACTTAGTTATAATTAGACACTGACATCTGGGTAAACAACTAAGAGGACTTAGGCCACATTTTTTTTTTTTTTGAAGTTTTTATCTTTGACAGGCTCATTTTCCTATTTCTCGGTGGTGATAACCATGTTTTCATATTTCAGTGGTTAGGTCAGAATTCAGTGGAATTCTAAGTGAGAGAGTTATACGGTTCGTATGTGTGAAGTGCTGTCTTAAAAATGAGAAATTCATGTGGAACTTCTAAAGAATGAAAGGCTCTCAAGCAATTATTTATGAGGATCTGTAGTTTCCATGCTAGAGTCTCGCATCCTTTGTACCCCAACCATTGCAAGCGAAGAATCTAAGAGATAGAGCACAAGAGAACTGTCAGCTGAATCAACTCATTTGTTCACTTGCTCATTCACTTAGAAGACATTTTCTTGTGCACCTACTATGTTATAGTCACTGGAGTTATAAGGATGAGTAGCAGTTTAGGGCGTTTATTGAAAATTCACATATCTGTGTTTTGTTCTTCTTTAAAATTTATTTTTCATTAAAATGGTGGTAGGAACCCCTAGCTGTCGCTAAACCCTTTAGCAACAGCTGTGTGTTTCTTGAGTAGAGGCTGATCAACTGAGTAGAATCACTACACCTCTTTGCTGTGTAAGAACGCAAGAGTCATTCTGTCAGGGCTCAACTGGAGAAGTGCACGCCATAGAAGATATGTACTAGATTGTGGTTGCTAGGGACAGTCTTACTCGATTCTGGGGGCTGCCAGGTGAGATCCAGATATGCAGGCCATCAGGCAGGGCAGCCTGGAACTCTTTGACATGGTTGAAGCTGCTATCCAGCACAAAGTTTCTTCTGGGAAGACTCAGTTCTGCTTCTAAGGCCTTTCAGCTGGTCCACTTGTCTAGTATAATCTCCTTTATTTAAAGTCTACTGATTATGGACTTGTATCATACCTACCTTCACAGCAACACCTAGATCAGTGTTTGCTGGAATAACTGGGAATCAGGCTAGCCAAGCTGACACCTCAGACATCACAGGGCACCGCTCAGTGGTTAAGCCACTGCTTTTGGCTCAGGTCATGATCTCAGAGTCCTGGGATCGAGTCCCATATCAGGCTTCCCCTGCTCTGCAGGGAGCCTGCTTCTCCCTCTCCCTCTGCCTGCCACTCCCTCTGCTTGTGTTCTCTTTGTCAAATAAATAAATAAAATCTTAAAAAAAAAAAAAAAAAGACCACCACAGAAATGTTTGGAAAAAATTTGTTTTAAACTGTGTATTTTAATGGATAAGTAATGGCCAGATTATCTCAGTCTACTATTAATTTTCTAGTAGTACTTTGACATTGTTACATTATTTGGACTGTATTTATAAAACATCACAATTAGTTGATAAAAATCAATGAAAGAAAAAAACAGAGGCATTTTTGCGTCAATTTTTTTGATGCAAACTGTCAAATTTGATGCATTTTGCATCAGTTTAGTCAATTTATAAACTAAGATGTAAAAGGTGTGTCATTAGTTGCATTAGCATTTCGAAGACCATCTCTGGCTACTAGTATTTCATCATTTAGTTCATTCATTGGATGCCAGTCTCTATAGTATTGGACATGGTCTTGGGATCTAATTTTAACTTAGGAAACATACAACTCAATATTTAAAAATATTCTATCTCTAAGGAATATGGTCACAGTGTTTGTGTTTTAGTGTGTCTTATTCATCTGTTCGGTCATTTGATAAATCATCCAATCTATGTTGTTTATTGAATTACATAATGGTTAAAAACACCGGCTCTTGAGTCAAATGCCATCACTTTCTAGGTGTGTGACCTTGGAAAAGTTATGTACACTGAGCCATTTTTTCCTTGTGAAATAGTAATAATAATATGAACTACTTTATAGATTTGTTTGGAGGACTAACTGAGGTTATCCTGCAAAGTCAGAGTGTTTCCTTCTTGAAGCCATGGACCTGGTTTTCAATCTCTGTTCATCTTGGCACAGCATAGGGACTGACTGACAGAGGCATACAAACTGACCATACTAACATACCATGATGTGTCTGTTAATGGTGACTGTCCTGAGCGTGGCAGAAGCCCCTAGAGTGAGAATACCTGCATATTCTTACTGTGGTGGAGTGTTTCAGTCATCCAGTCCTCACACGGTGAACCTTAGCCCAACTATCAAAACTTGGCATCGAGATTAATGACACGATAAAAGAGGAACTGTTCCACCAAGAAGCTGAAATTAAAGAAAGAAAATTATATTCAAACTTTTCATGGAAAGTCAGGTCCGTGACCTCCAGAAGTAAATTTAAAGATCCTAAAGAAATTTCTAGGTCACAGAGCAATATTACTAAATGATTGAATATTACCTTCTCAGAGATTGACCTACTGAGGGTTGTCACATGAAATCCAGATTATCTGTATCCTGTAATTAAATCATTTTGTGGTTATAGGCCCATTTTAACTGTCTTTAAATTAGATGTAAATTAAATTACATCTTCCCCTTTTACCGGCCCCCCCTTTTTTCTGTACACTCATCTATTTCTGTCATAAGGTTTTATTTTGCTCTAGTTCTTTGGCTGCATATAAATACTTCCTGACTTGTAAGAGTAATTTTTACCTGTTCCCAGGTGATTGCTGGCATTGAAAGTAAATGACTCTGTCAAGTATATTTCCAAAGAACTTCTGCATAGAGAACTTAACTCACTTTATGAATGCCTTCATATAAGAGATATATTTTCCATCTTTGTATAATAAATCTGCTTATATCTTTGGGATATTTTTTCATATAACACAGATTTTATTGTTTTTTATTAGATTACTTTTCACCCTAAAATAAATTGCCTGCCAATGAGTTGCAATACATTAACTTTCAATAAAGAATGAAATGGAAGGGAGGAATATAAAATTATAAATAGGTGTATGAATGGCATTATCCTAACAACAGGAGACTTATCATAGTCTAGTTTGTGGGGCATGTGATTACATTTCCCGTCATTGTTCACAGGCAGACCACCTCACAGTACTTCATATAATCCTTTTGTTAGGCTTGTGTTCCATAAAATGGGACTCAAACACCTGCTTTCCATAAAATTTTACAGGTTCTAATTTATTAAATACCATTTATGCTTGCTGATTTTTCTTGGTGATAGTCTCTATATAGAATGAGTTATGAGTCACAGTCGACCTTATCTATGGAGGCCTATATGTTTTGGGAAGGAAGGAAAGGTGCCCAGGAATGCAGATGAGGCTGGATTACTGTATAATATGACTTGGATGCCATTTTTCTCTCTCTTAGCTTCCTTGGACAAGGATATTTATCTTGCTCAGAACTTTCCACCCTCTGAGGTTGGTTCTGACTCTATACACACACACACACACACACACACACGCGCGCGCGCGCGCGCACGTGCAAATTCTCATGATGTATTAGGAGGTTGTTGGCTCATTCTCAAAACCTATTCTTGCTCATCAGTTTAACTCTTTTTAAAATATCGTCTTGCATCATAGTTATTTATATACCTAGCAGAGTGTCTGGCACAAAGTACGCACATATGTGCATGCATACACGTAGCAGCCGCTGGGCATTTAGAAACACTCTGCTAACTACTCTACATGCATTATTTTATATAATTATCACCAAACCTGTGAAGTAAATACTCTTATCATCCCTAACTTATCAAAGAAGAAATGAAAATACTGGGAGTTTGAAAAACTTGTACAAAGTCATTTGACTAATAAACAAAAAAGCTAGATCTTGGAACAGAAAGATTTATATCCCATTGGCCACATGCTAGACTGCTGGGCAAACCCTTGTCTTGTTCACTTAATGTTGTATGACCAAATGCCTATGCCCCTCAGTGAACTGGAAGCTTTTTGCATCTTTTCTCTCAGTAGCCCATACCGCACCTACAGTGGCTTGGCAGCAGCAAATGCTGTTATCTCAACAATACGCCTGACCAAGGGCATGGGGATTTCGGATCGACACCTCTTCCGATATCAAGCCCAAACCAAGAAAAGTGTATGTCGCTGTGGAGCTAATTTATTTAAAGCAAAGGCAAAGATGGATTCGCAGAATGACCCATTATCCTTGTAGTAGCTTATACTGTAATATACAAAGTTAACACACTCTTGGGATTGAAGAGAAGTTGACACTTGGGAGATAATAACTAACTAGAATCTCATGATTCTTAAACTGTTAAAAGAACCTGAAAAAACTGAAAGATTTTTGTAAGAATGAGATGACTGAAGGTGTTACATGTGGTGTTTGTGAGGAAATAATGTGGAAATACTTAACATAAAGAGAAGTTATGGTTAGATAATGACTTCAAATATATGAAGATTTTGGGAGAAATGTGATAGTGATCAATCAGTTTACACTTAAGAGAATATGTACTTAAAAATGTTTGGCTTGCCAATTATTATTCATCCGACGTATTTACTTAATGTCCACTATGATCCTAGCAGTACAAAGGAAATTTCAACCATAAGGGATTTAAAAGAAAAAAAATTGCATACATTAAGTTATATAGTTCCCACTCTCCATTTAAAATGACATATTATTTCCCTGGTTCTAAAATGTAGAAGGAATTGGGATGCCTGGGTGGCTCAGTCAGTCAAGCAACTGACTCTTGAGTTCACGTCTTGATCTCAGGGTTGTGAGTTCAAGCCTTCCATTGGGCTTAAAAAACAAAATTAAAAGTGTAGAAGGAATTTATTTCACAGATAATTTTGCAACAAAAGACATACTTTTTTCAAATAGACATTTTCATCCCTAAGAATTTTCTAAAAATAGGTGGCATAACATTTTATCTTAATTTGATATTTTTTTCAAGAAGTCAAGATAGCAAAGTCCAGGTCTACTGATATTTAATTATATAATACAGTGGTAACACTTAGCTAGTCTATAAGAATAGAGATGTTCGTTCTTATTTGTACGTCTGAAACCACATAGAATACTGTCAATTTGTGACCTATTTGCTCTTGTTTCCTTGGGTCTAGAATAACGTATAGCACATTGGCAATCTTCAAATGTTTATTAAATCAAACTAATTAAATTAAGTGCAAACAATCATTGGAGATCTTGCACTGAATTTGTGCTGTTAGGCTGTGAGCAACACGAGACCAAGGTCCATGTCATAGATTCCTCTGTTGTTCTCCAGTGTCTAACAGAATATCTAGCCTAGAGTAAGTATGTTCATTCATCACTCACTAAATGAAAGAACACAATAAAAGAAGTCTTAGCATAGATTTTACCAAGTTTTTCAACTGAATAATAATTAAGATAACACATTTGACTGCTGGTTAAAATGCTCCTAGTTTGTGATGACAAAAAAAAAGAGCATCTCATCAACAAATATGGTCAGTTGAAAAAGCTTCCAAAGGGTTTCTGTAAGTCCTTTAAAGTGTGTTAATTCCAGTGATGAACCATAGAAGTTGGGATGCATAATTTACTTTTAAAGTATTAATTTTACTCACTTTAGTTGACATGGCAGGTCTTTATTGAGTTGGTTCTTTCTCAAAAGAATAGTGGAAATTCAGTGATTGTTGGAAAAAATTCTTATTCTTATCCATTTCTATAGTGAGTTGAAGCAGTACTTAGCAGTAATCAGTAGGAGAAAAATTATACATAGAACCTGCTTCCTTCATATTTGTGTGTTCAGACACACTGGATTTAGATATTTTTAAGAAGTGAGTGGAGATGTGATATCTTCTTTTACGAGAATCTGAAGAATCTAAAAAATTAACAGTTGTTGTAGGACCTTAAATTTAAGGCCTTTACATTTAAGAGAAATTTCTTTAATTGTATACAATTTTTTTTCACTTTCAGTGATTTTGCTTGCAAATTTCATATTGTCTCCAAATCCAAATTTCACTGTTACCCCTAGTGAGAAATGCTGAAAGTTTCCTTAGAATAATTAGTTCATTAAATTTTAAAGTCGTTTCTCTTTGCTTTTTCATTATGTTCTGTGCTTCTCTTTGGTGCTTATCAAATCAAGAATGGGAGGGATGGGGTGGCTGGGTGATGGACACTGGGGAGGGTATGTGCTATGGTGGGTGCCGTGAGTTGTGTAAGAGTGATGAATCACAGACCTATATCTTGAAACAAATAATACATTATATGTTAATAATTTAAAAAGGAAATGAAATGGTTTATTTACTATTGCCTGGTCCTACATCATGAGAGGCTGAATTCTGCTTCCATCTTGGGTTGGTGTGGAGCTCTACTGACAAGCATTCCCCAAAAGACTACACATAGAGTCTGCTATGTTCCTGTACTCTGAGAAGGTTGCCATGAAATTCAGAACATTCTCACTGTCTGAGTTTTCTTTTGAGTGTAAGTTCATTGCTCTACTTACATGTTTAAATATAAACAGGGAAACCAAGATTGAGAGTCAGAATAGGTTTAAGGGGGAAATGACTGCTTACTGTCTTCTCTTAATCTTATTTTTCTAAATTACAGAGATAACCAAAGAAGAACTGATTATTACATAAGCAATAATGCTGGCCCTTTGATTAAAGCTGTACATGTAATTTCCTAGATGTCCCATGGGCTGCTGTAAAAACGTGATTAGATTGTAATAATAAATGAGTTTGACCAATTGTTTTCCTGTTTGACTCAGGCTGCTATTTTTGGAGAAAACTCCCCTAAGGAAATAGTCTTCCCATTACATGCTCTCATTTGGAAAGCTTCAGCAAAAGAATGGACTATCCCGAAACTTTAATTCTTAACTAGTATAACATAATGTATAGACTGATTAAAATATCTAGGACTCAAAGATTGACAAGTTCTACAGTGAATATAAATGCAAGAATTGAGCTAAGAATCTGACTTTGTGGTATTTGAATGCCATTTACAATTGACTGGAGTACTGATGTATAAAAAGTTATTCATTAGAATTCCTTACTGAGTGAATTAATTTATCAGTGGTATACATAAGATTAAAAATTTTTCCATGTATTTCCTGGCATATTTGTAAAAATAGGATCCTTGTGGTACCTATAGAAAAGAAAATACAATTTGTTAGAAGTTTTAGTCATCACATATATCTTCGCATATTTTCTGTGCTCTATGGAAATACTTATTTTAGTATTTTAAAAGTTTCTTTGTAGAATCCCAGATGCCAATATTTGCAGAAGCTTTATTTTTGTATCAAAAAGTTCTTTTTTTCTAAAAAAAAAAAAAGTTCTTTTTTTCTTAAAAAATTTAAATATTGGGCACCTGGGTGGCTCAGTGGGTTAAGCCTCTGCCTTTGGCTCAGGTCATGATCTCAGGGTCCTGGGATCAAGCCCCGCCTTGCATAGGCTTTCTGCTCAGCAGGAGCCTGCATCCCCCTCCTCTTTCTGCCTGCTGCTCTGCCTACCTGTGATCTCTCACTCTCTCTGTGTCAAATAAATAAATAAATAAAATCTTTAAAAAATTTAAATATTTCCTTTAGATATGGAATTATTTCATAAAAAGCACAGTTCCATATTAGTGCATTAACTCCTTGCTGTTGGTTACTTCCTTAAGGTTAGTGGTATAGCTTTGGCCTTATTTACCCATTAGTCCATAAAGTTTATTTGTTCAAATGAAATATGAAATATCCTAATATGTAACAGAAAACACAATATAACACTTTGATTTTAGAATTAAGACATACTTTTTGGTTTTTTCAGCATGTCATTTGGGAAGGCTAAGAAAGATCTATTATTTGGATTCTATAAGTTATCTGGTAACTATGTGTACTTACCCATTTCACTTTGTGTGTATGTGTGTGTGTGCATATATATGTTATATATATGTATATAACGTATACATATATACATACATATACATATATAAAACATATATATGTACACACACACACACACATGATTATATTAGTCACCATTCAGTACATCATTAGTTGGATCTGTCTGTTACCTTGATGTGGTGATAGTATCACAGGTGTTTGCATCTGCCCAAACTCATCAGATTATTCACATTAAATATGTCTACATCTTTGCAAATGAGTTATATATCAATAAAGCTTTAAAAATAAAATAAACAAGGGGCACCTGGGTGGCTCAGTGGGTTAA
Organism: Martes martes; assembly: GCF_963455335.1. Taxonomy (NCBI): domain Eukaryota; kingdom Metazoa; phylum Chordata; class Mammalia; order Carnivora; family Mustelidae; genus Martes; species Martes martes. The sequence continues at coordinate 63,837,611 of NC_137899.1, read as the reverse complement.
AGCCACTGCCTTCGGCTCAGGTCATGATCCCAGCGTCCTGGGATCGAGCCCCACATCAGGCTCTCTGCTCAGCAGGGAGCCTGCTTCCTCCCTTCTCTCTCTGTCTGCCTCTCTGCCTACTTGTGATCTGTCTGTCAAATAAATAAATAAAATCTTTAAAAAAAAAATAAAAAAAATAAAAAATAAAAATAAAATAAACAAGAAAATCAATTAATTAAGTAGAAAGTATCTATGGTCTGCTAGTGTCTTTTTGTTCTTTAGCTTATTTTGTATTGGCATTTATTTATTTATTTATATTTTATTTATTTTTTTAGCTCTTTAATTTTTTTAATTTAATTTTATTTTTTCAGTGTTCCAAGATTCATTGTTTATGCACCACACTCAGTGCTCCATGCAATCCGTGCCCTCCTTAACACCCACCACCAGGCTCACCCATCCCCCCACCCCTCTCCCCTTTAAAACCCTGTTTGTTTCTCAGAGTCCACAGTCTCTCATGGTTCACCTCCCCCTCCGATTTCCTCCCCTTCACTTTTCCTTTACTTCTCCTAATGTTCTCCATGTTATTCTTATGTTCCTCAAGTAAGTGAAACCATATGATAATTGACTTTTTCTCTGCTTGACTTATTTCACTCAGCATAATCTCCTCCAGTCATGTCCATGTTGATACAAAAGTTGAATTCATCCTTTCTGATGGAGGCATACTATTCCATTGTATATATGGATCATATCTTCTTTATCTATTCATCCGTTGAAGAGCATCTTGGCTCTTTCCACAGTTTGGCGACTGTGGCCATTGCTGCTATGAACAGTGGGGTACATATGGCCCTTCTTTTCACTACATCTGTATCTTTGCACCAGTAGTGCAATTGCAGGGTCATAGGGTAGCTTTAGTTTTAATTTTTTGAGGAATCTCCACACTGTTTTCCAAAGTGTCTGAACCAACTTGCATTCCCACCAACAGTGTAAAAGGGCTCCCCTTTCCAACATTTGTTGTTTTCTGTTTTGTTAATCTTTGCCATTCTAACTGGTGTAAGGTGGTATCTCAATGTGGTTTTGATTTGAATTTCCCTTATAGCTAATGATGATGCTCATTTTTTCATGTGTCGCATTTTTTTTTAATTTGAAGGGACAGATTGCCAATGGCATTGCTTTTCTTCAATAAGATCTCTAAGTACAGATAACTAAATTTTTGTTTTCTTTGAAGCAGAGTTTCTTGGCATTACTCACATTTCAAGTCAAGTAACCCTCCGTTGTAGTGGGCTGTCCTGTGTATTACACGGTTAGTGGGATCCCTGGCCACTAGTACACTAGATACTGGTAACACTCTTGTTACAAACAGAATGTTGCCAGACATTGCTAACTTTCCTGTGGGCAACAAAGTCGCCCCTGCTTGAGAATCACTGCTGAGGCAGAGGCAGTAATGTGCATATTCAAGAGTCAAGTTTAGTCTAATGGAAGCCTTTGGGCAAAATGAAATAGGTAATAGATTAACCTGTTTCCTGTCACTTGTGTGGGGAAATATGGGAATGCTCATTTCTAAGGGTTTACACATTTTTTCATCACTCTTTCCTCTCCTGCTTCTTTCGTTGCCCCCCTCCTTTCTTTCCTCACTTTCTTCTTTCGGCCTCTTTTCCTTCTCTCTGTCCCAACATCTTTCCATACAGACATAAAATCTGTAATTTTTTTTAAATACTTCTGTTAATAACGGGCATTTGGGGATCTTCTGAGACTTGCAATATTGGTTGCCATTTCTTGATGCTTTATTATTTACACCAGTCAGGATTGACTGGTGTAAATGGGACATCTGTGATCTTGGTAAAGACTGGAGCCATGAACAATGCTATGCTAAGGGCAATCTGGCAAGAGACTAGACTGCATGAATCATGGAAACTTCTGAGTTGCAAGGCAGAGAAGCAGAGAGGATCAAACATGACTTCTTTACTATTCTATATTAGAAACATAAATAACTTCCTTCAGTTAAAATCTAATTGGAACAGAGGGGAGCCATTCCAGTTAAAGATGATAATCTTATATCAAGCCCTTTATTACCCCCTTTCTAAAATTTCCATTGAAAATCCAAGGAATAAAAAAATGAGATGAAATATATATCTATGCAAATGTATTTCCATTGCCTTTCAAACAGTCTTACCAGGTATTTGGGAAGGTCTGGAGAAGTGGGCATGCTCTTGTTCTGCTGGTGGAAAAGAGAAGATTGCTATATATTTTTTAGTGGCGGTTTTAGCGATAAGCAATCAAGAGTTGAGAAATATTCTTGTCCTTTAATCCTGATACTGGACTTCTAAATTTTATCCTCATAAAAAGTACACAAAAATACAGCCATAAAAATTTTATTTAAATATATTTCATAATAGCAAAAATTAGAAACAACCTGAATGCCCTCCATTAATAGAGTGATTATATAAATTATGGTATATGTTTAGTGACAAACTATGTTATTGTTAAAATTATGTTGGAGAAAAACATTTATAACATGGGAAGAGATTGATAGCCTATTAGGTAAAAAACATTCTTCCAAATAATTTGTGTAAAGAAGGCCAAAAAATCATGACTTAGAAAAATCTATCTATGGGTATAGGATAAAATATTAAAAATTATTATCTCGAGGTAGAACAATTTGATGTGACTTTTATTTTCTCTTATTTTGTAATAGGCATTTTATAGATTTTCTGTAATGACCAGGTAGTCTTTTTGAAATAAAACAAAGTTTGTAAAATTTAAGAAAGCCTAGTGGGGTACTATATAGGGAATGCCTATGACAAGTGTGCTTATCATTTGTGAAATACTATTTCATTTGGAATCTTCTCTGATATTTTTTTAAAGAACATAAACTAGGGAAAACTTTATTTTTATCTCACATTTGTACATGTGTTACAGTAAACACAAAAGAAAACAAAACCAACCCTAAATTGCTTAGAAGAATGTTATGAAAATTTTAAATAAAACCCAAGAAAAATTTCTCAGTTTGTGTTAAAAAATGTTCTGTGGTGGGTAAACAACTTATTGTTGGTTGTCTGACTAGTAGAAAAGAAAGGAGTAAAATATTAATGCATGTCAGGTTATTCATAGTTTTGACCAGAAATTCTTCTAACCAAAAGCATGTGAATGAGGGAGAATAACTAGGATATGGTGGTTCTGTGTTTAATTCAGGAACAATATTCCAAATGTGAGAACTGGCATTCATAATGATATGCCCATTTGTCCTTATAAATTATGTTAGCCAGTCATCCGGGAGTGTCCAAAGAGAAGAAGAAAAAATACTAGAGACAAGTCATAAGAGACAAAGGGAAAGAATTTTTCAAATTATTCTTCCATCATTGCAGAAGTAAAAATGGATTACATCAGAATATCTGAGACCACCTTTCCTGTTTAACTTATGAAATCTTTGGTTAATCAAGTGATAATGTCACAATACTAGAAAAGAGTGGATGAAATGTTCTTAAAATAGAAAGCTGGTTCAGGGAGAGTCACATCTTGTGGTTACCGCTTTGCTGCCATAAATGCCAAAAATAGTCTTGCATCTTTTTTGCGCCTTATCTTTTTCTCTCGCTATATGATAGAAAATTTTAAGTGTGTGAAGAGGAGGGAAACTGTCTTGTGGTGTAATTGTCATTTCACCCCAAGTTTGCCAGATCCCTTGACAGAGCAGTGCTCCCCAAATCCCATACGATAGAACCTTCAAGCCCTGAAGGGTTTCAAAGAAAAACACAAATCATTTTGTCAGATCTGGGGGCGGAAATACCTTACACAGTAGTCTTACCTCAGAGAGTCCGAGTGAGTGTCACATCCACGGTAGAAGATCTAAGAAGACAAACACCGAAGTTTGCCTAACTGTCTTTAACCTGGATTTTCACAACATTTCCATCCAGAAGTCTCTTTGTGACAATGCTGGTAACATCCCCTGGGCCAAGTGTTCTGTGGAACACCACTTAGAAATGCCGGTCAAGATGATTTGAACCACACAAGGCCATTTAATTAATCAGAGTATTTGTCTGAAAGTGTTACCACCACCCTACAAGGTCAGAATTACCAGCATGATTTTGTTCATTTCATTCTTTGGTCTAAAATCTGCCCTGGGTTTCTGTATTTTTAAAAGCACCCAGGAAATTCAAATTCAGTGTTGGCTTTGGGAATCATTGCACTAACATAAATTTTAGAATAATGCCAATACAATGATCAACTTCACCATTCCTGTAGTAGTAGTATTACTGCTGTTACTTCTTCAAAACACTTTCTTTCCTGCTTACCTCGTTGTCACTGCCTGTTGACTCGCTGCCATGGTGGCAAATAGATCACAAAAATGTGAAGGACAGTATGTTCTGGACAGTATGTTCAACGAAGTTGAGTTAGCTGCTCTCATTCTTAGACAACAGTAAGAACGAATCCTTACCACGTGGATCACAAGGACCAGTAAGAAGTCTCTAAGAATAAGGAACCATTCTGGTAATAAAATCAAGTAGTTGGGTGATCCGTCTTCCCCGGCCTTCCCCACTTGAGTCCGTTCTCTGTGTGGGTCCTGCTCCCCCTCCCCACTGTGGTCTGGGAGCAGACATCTCCCAGCTCTCTGCAGAAGCCTCAGCACTGGTGCCCAGACACCCGCTCCTCTAGCATCTGGACATCTTATCTTGTCTTGGGCAGCCCCCCTTTGGAGGGAAACACTAATAGGTATGTAACGTCTTTGCATTCATCCCTGTGAAAGGATCCCAGAGCTTTGCCCCAGGGCTAAATATTCATGACCTGTTTGAAATGACCACCAGAGAGTCACTCTCCAAAGTAGGGGGGTGGTCTTGTCCCACATCTGCCCTCTACTCCTGAGATTCAGGTAGGATAGAAAAATGAAAATAACAAGAACTGCCCTGTTTAACTCGTGTTCTGTCCTTTTGGGATCCCTTCCCCTCTTACAGACCACATTTTGGAGTAGAAGAAACTTTCAGAAAAGGTCTTCCTAATGTTTTCTTCCCTGTGCCTTCATCTGTTTGAGACAGTGTCCGCCACTACCCACAGGACATCGTCTAAAGTGGACACTACTGACCCGCCTCCTTCCTTTATTGTTCTTCTGCCTTCTCTGGAAAGGGAGCAGGGCTGTTGGCTGGCAATTGCCCTGTTGATGGCCTAGGGAGACATAAAGAGTATACTGGACTCATGGTTACTGCCTTTTCAAGTGGGACCAAAGGCATTATATTCCCAAATATGAAGGGAAGAAATTCAGGAAACCACTTGGAAATTATCTCATATTTCTCCCCTCCCCCTTTTCTTCCCCTGACCTCTTCTCAGAATACCTATTTTAAAGTGCTCTCTTTTCCTAAGTAGGATATGGAGGGTCCCGTGAACTTTGCCACTGATTGCTTTCAACTTTGGGTTTCTTGGTGTTCTTTAGAAATTGAAATCAACAAGTTCAGACCTTATAATTTTTCTTTAATGCCCAAAGCAATCTATTTTAAGACTTCACGTATTCCATAGAATTTATCTCTTGGTGCCTGCCTCCCCTACCAGACCGTACCCTCAAGATGCATGGGCCCAGCACAGCTGCAGGAATATATCAGGACACATGAAGTACTTGTTACATTGAGCTGTCCAATCTCACCTGCATGTCTACACCTGTGGAGCCTTGTCTGACCTCTACTAGGAATAAATTCCCTCTTGTGTGTGCTCCAACAATATTTGGTTATAGCTCTGGCCCAGGATTTGCCAAAGAAGATTATGGTGGTTTTGCACTGAGCTCCCAGGCCAGGTGTGAGTGCCTTGGGAGCAGGCATGGTGCTGCACCTGTTTCTCACATGCCGCGCCTGCCTCTGAGGAGTTGCTCAGCGCAGTGAGTGTAGACGGGCAGTGGATAGAAGGCAGAGGATTTCTCACAGCATCCTCAAGGTGGGCAAAGAAACTGTGGCTTCTGTACTTCCTGTGTATGATCTGATCTTCTTCATAAGCTTTCTACTCTGCTGGGTCTGGGTCTGTAATGGGGTATTCCTCTGTGTGTGTGTGTGTGTGTGTGTGTGTGAGAGAGAGAGAGAGAGAGAGAGAGAGAGTTTGGTGAAGGTGGAAAGAGAGAACCTATAATACAACTTATGAAACTCCACCTAATCTAATAGTTTAGATGGTCCTTTTAGGTGACTCCTGTTTAAAAATATTTAAATACTTAGACTTACAGATTTCCATATTTCTTTTCCTGTCGCTCTCCAGGACAGCATGGGCCTTACGGTCTTGCCTTGTTCTCTGGCTCCTCTTCTCGCTCTTGTCCACTTGGTCACTGCAAATCTCTAGCTAAGGTCTGTATTTCTCTCCAGCATTTCAGCCCTGCTCTGCTTCTGGGACGCTGCAATCTCGTTGAGGCCTGGCTGTAATTCCCACTTGGTTCCTGTGGCCCTCACCCATGGCAATGCTCTTGGTAGTTCCACCAGTCAGCTCTGTCAGCTGTCCCGTGTCCTTATGCAGGGCACAGGGGACCTCTCACACCTCCCTTCTTCCCACCCAGGAGCCGAGGGAGACTTGAGTGATCTGAACTATGGGCTTGCTCTAACTGTCATCCAGGAGCTGCTTGTACTGTGATGTGCTGGGTTTGTGTGAGAATGGCCTGGGTGTCACTGCAGGGAGTCATTCCCTTGCCAAGTCCACAGAAGGCTAAATGACTTAGCTCTCAGTGTCCCCCTGACCTGTCCAACAGCCTCCCACCTCAAGATTTTGGCCAAGCACACGATGCATGTCCTAGGCTCTTTCCACCACTTCCTGGGGACCTGCCATGGTGAGAATGGCCGTTGGCAGCAGTTGATGGAATTGGGAAGGGGGAAGATGAAAACACAACATTGTCTTTTTTTTGATGATCTTTTTTGTGAATCTGGGCAGTAGATTTCCCTGCACAAAGGGGAACTAGGGTTTTAGGGAAGGGAGGTCTAAAGCAGTAGGTCACTTGGGCCACAAGTTTTACCTTTCCAGTTCTGATCTGATGGCATCTTTGTGGAGGGAACTGTAAGAATGCAAGGGCTAGGAGAAAAGGGGGAAAAGGAATCCACACTTGGTCCACAGTAAGTGATGGTAAATAGCCCAGAACCAAAGCACACACAGAAGTGGCTCTTCCCTGAGCCATATGGGGTTGACTCTCCATTTCAAAGAGCTGTCCCCAACTATAGCAGAGATGCTTTTGTTGTTCTTAGTTCACACTAGCACTGGGGCCAGGCCCAGCCACTTCTCCAGTTCCGCAGGGACACCTGTCATCAGGTCTGGCTGGCCTTTGGTCCTGTGGACAGAGCAGGTGTCCCCTCAGCTGCTCTACCAGGTCATGGATATCCCCAAGCCCCAGTTGTGTGGGTTTGCAGTTCCTTGAAAGAAAAAACTTCTCTTCTCCAGAAACCCTCGATAGCATAGGTGTGACCTCACCACCACTTCCTCGAGACTTGACAGCTCTCACGTACTCTTCCAAAGTCAGGATGGAGTGTTGAATGTTTTGTGATTCCCTCGGTGTTTCTGTTTCCTTTGACAGAGAATCATCGAAGGGGACTGTTTCCTCTGCATTTTAGTCCCGAGCGAGAGCCTGGAGCTCAACAAAGCTCTTCTGAAAAAAGTTCTTTTCACATTCAATAATAAAACATATTACAACACCACAGAAGTTCAAGTGTCATTAAAAAAGTCTTACAGAGTACATACTGAGTTTTAGAAGGTTTTCAGAATGTGACATGAGGAAGTCCTTGTGCCATGGGGGCTCACACTGCTCGTGAGGGGAGAAGTCCAAAGCACAGGAAAGTATTTTTAAACCATAAAATTCACCCCCACGAACCCTGAGAAATAATTTACTTGGGGTAAGGTAAGGTTTACTTGCAGGGTAAGCAATATCCCTATTGATCCATCAGTATTTGCTTTGATTACTGCTAATTCCTTGTAAGTCAACTGTCCTTGTAAATTCTGACAGAAAATAGCTAACAGAGGATGAGCTGTGTTCCTAAATAGTTATGGGAGTTGGGTCCTGTCTTAGCATTTACCTTATTTAGCTACCTGCACTATAACAAGTTTGTGTTTCCAGCCACAGAGAGGGTAGGACACGATTCCAATAGAAGAGAAAGCAGAAGAAATCCCAACCCTCAAGCACAAAGCCAGGGAGCTAATGCTGGTGAGGGAGATGATAATGCCTGAATAAAAAGTCTTTTCAACTCTTTTTTTTTTTTTTGTATTAAAATATAGCAAAAGAATGGAGAATCTTGTGGCTTTTGACACATTCAGTTATTAGAATGTGCTGGAGCAGACAGACAATGAATGATAATGCGCTACAGGTCCAGATCCCTACCTGCCCCCCACCCCAGAGCTATTACAGAATGATTTACAGTTGGCAGGAAATTGAGTGGTAATTATGTGGAAAACAAACTTCAAATGTTAATAATATGCAAATTGGTTTCCTGTTTGATTGGAAATGACTATGCAGTACAACACAATCGCTGTGACAGGTTCTTTCACACCCCTGCCTACTTACCCTCACTCCATCAGCCTCATGCCTAGCTCTGAATTTCCTTCTTCACAGACCCTTCCTGGTCAGCCTGCCTTAGTGAAATCAGCCTCAAAATGAGACAGACTTCTGAAGATGAACTGGAGAGGGAGAGCAGAAATGCAAGGAGAGAAGGTGCCTCATACCTCAGAACTCTGTAGGGATCATGGCCAGGAAAGGTGGAACCTGGGACCATTTAGGCAAGTCACTGGAGTTGTTCTTCCCTTGTCTTGTTAGTGTGCCAGCCATCCGCTAGCATCTCCATTTCTCCAGCTGATCCTGAGAATCTCCAGCATGAAATCGCTTTGAGTCGTTCCCTGGTTCTTACATGCTCTGAACACCACTTGTTGTAAGCCCTTGTTGGATCCTCTCCAAGGCCATCAGATAGTTAACAGCCCACCCGTGAACATTTCTCCCTTCCTCTGCTGAAACCAAGCAGAAGGATCTGGGAGGTAGATAGTAAACCCACCACGTGAACAGAGAGACCCTATAAAACCAGCCAGGGTAAGGACAACCTAAGTCCAGCCTGTTACCACCAATATTCCATTACACTGGAGACTGTGTCCCTTTTTCTTTTCTTTTTTTTTTTTAAGATTTTATTCAATTATTTGACAGACAGAGATCACAAGTAGGCAGAGAGGCAGGCGGGGGTGGGGGGGAAGCAGGCTCCCCGCTGAGCAGAGAGCCCGATGTGGGGCTCCATCCCAGGACCCTGGGATCATGACCTGAGCCGAAGGCAGAGGCTTTAACCCACTGAGCCACCCAGGCGCCGCTGTGTCCCTTTTTCTAAATTAAACTTTTTTCTGTTGAGATAGATGCAGATTATTATAAGAAATAATAGGGGGAGATTTCCCACATACTTTTTACCCAGCTCCCCCAGTGGGAACATTTTGTAAAACTATAGTACAACCAGGATATTGACATGAGCACAATCTGCTTATCTTCCTCGAGCCCCCATTTTTATTGTATTTGTGTATGCACATCTGTTTAGTTCTATGAAACTTTATTACCCATGTAGGTCTATGCATTTTTACCACACTCAGGATCCAGGATAGTGCCATCACCACAGGCTCCTTTTATGTTCCCATCTTTGTCCCACTCTCTGTCCCTCCCACTCCTGGCAACCACTAACCTGTTCTTCATTTCACAATCCTGTCATTTCAAGAACGCGATACAAATGGAATCCTTTAGTATGTAACCTTTGGGATTGCCTTTTTTCACTCCGGGTAATTTCCTTGAGAATGATCTCACTTTTATCAGAAAGTTCGGGAAGTTATCTCATAATCAGCATGATTATGTTTCTCAGTTTAGTAGGATTATAAAGTTATTTCATATACAGTATCCCATTTGATCCTCTCAACAAGGTAGAAAGAAAAGAGTTAAAAGGAAAACAAGTGTAGGTGACAGGATTCTGTGTTCCAGCTGTGGTGGAGGTTGGCTGGCTCTCCAGCAAACCAGCTCCCTCACCCCCCACACAGCCAGACTACATCCTCTAGCTTTTCTCTTGGAAAGGCACGGCCATGCGACTGGTTTCTGAACAGTGGGAAGTGACTAGCGGTGATGAATTTCAATTCTAGCGTGGTTCAAAAAACCCTCCCACCTGTGTCCTTCCACATTCTCTTTCCTTCTGTGGCCATCTTGGAACCTATGTCGAGCTTGATGGAGCCATGAGGTTAGGACAAAGAACCCTGATTGAACTTTCCCGAATCTCTTGACCTTTAGAGCTGTGAGTCACCAGAGGTATGGGGGTGGCCGCTGTGGATTTGGAGGCAGTGGAAGGGAGGGAACAATTGGAGACGGTAACACTTCCTTTCCTACCATTTCCTCCCCGGGCCTGGTGGGGCTGCCTCCTGTCCTAGCCCAAGGACACGCACTGCACTGTCCTCACAAAAAGCACCCTTGACTCACCTTGGGAGTGTCTCAAAGTTTTTTGGGGGGGTTGTTTTTTTTATTTCTTTTGTCTCTGTGTGTTTTATTTTATTTATTTTTATTTCTATAGTTCTTCTGGAATTAATCTTAAGGAAGGAAGCTGGGCTAACTCAGCATCTTGTTAGCCATTCTTTGTAGGTTTTAATCCACGAATTCATTTTATTTATTTCATTATTTTATTTAATTCATTCATTTTATTTATTTAATAAATAAATAAATAAATAATAAAATAATTCATTTTATTTATTTCATTTTATTATTTCATTTAATTCATTTTATTTATTTCCCCCCACCAAGAGTGGGGGGAAAAGGTAATCCTGCATTTATCTTATTAAAATAGACTATGTTTCTAGTATGGTAGAATTTCTGTGATTTTGCTGGGTGAGTGAGCTTTAGCTTCTCTGGATAATCATCCCAATGCAATGCAATTCAGACTGAATAAGGAGCTGAATTCAAGGAAGGAAAACGAGGGAGCCATGGGGCTGGGTTGACTCTCAAGATGTAGAGAAACATGTCTGTGTGTGGTTTCAACCTGCCTAAATCTTCCACAGGCTTTCCTCTGATGTTTGCTCATTTCCCTTTTCTCATTACCACCATTCAAAGATGTTTTTAATTCTTCTCATTCCTTTGGTCTATTGAAACAGATGTTTTTGAAGTGGCATGTTTATCCACAGACAGAAGTGATGGCGATTCTTTGCACATGAATAGCTGCAAATGAAAAATGGCTTCTAGAACTTACCTATTGGCAGCCTGGCAGGGTTTCATCTTCCCCCTGCACAGTCCCCAGCATGGCCTGTGGTGGATTCTGAATGATGCTCTGGGTTTTCTTCTTCATTCTTTGTATTTCTTTTTCCTGAAGAAAGCCGGCCAATAAAGTGGGTTCTTATATTAACATCCTTTCCTCATAAGCTCTGCTGGAGAAGAGTCATAACTTTAGAGAGGCAGTGTTTTCTTTCAGGAATAAAGATTTTCTTAGCCTAATTGCGCGTCTTGCACATTTTTTTTTTCAATGTCTCCTTTTAACAGAATGTGTGAGTTGAGTGACAGTTTTAACAAGTTGAGGGATAAACTGGTTTTGAGGAAATATTTCTCTAGAAGACCAAGAATGACTAGAGGTGGCCCCTTTCTCAAGCACTGCAATTACATTACTACAAGAACTCCTGCAGGAGGACAGTCAATATTGGAAACTCAAAATGAACTGAAACTTTAACCCTGGGTCATAATACTTCCTGAAAGACCATCAAAATAGAAGCCTTCTCTTGACCTGAACAGCGTTTTCTGTCTAGCGTTGATAGTGAGCTGTCATGCGTATGCACACACGCTCACTCCCTCTCTCGCCCACAAACATGCATCCTGAAAGGAGATATACTCTGTAGAACAGAAAGCAGAAAAAGACTGACTGTGCAGGTATGTTTCATGGTGTAGCTTCATGAAAACAAAAGGAATGCAAATATTCATCAGAACATCCACAGTAACCAAGAGAGTATATAGCAATACCTTTGAGTAGGCATCCAAAGAATGGGCCCATGCTGATGGACCAGAACAGTCACGTGGAGAACAGGATAATTCAAAAGTAGTTTGTGTTTAGCTGTTTTAGTTATTATTTTTATATATTTTTATATTTATATATTTTTATTTTATATTTTTATATTATATTATATTTTATATTTATATATTTTATATATTATTAATTATTCTTGTGCAGATTCCCTTGCCTGCTTATATTGTGTGTACATTAATATAAAAGGACAGGTGCACATCCTTATACATAACCAGCTGGATGTTGAGAGGAGAAGGCTGGAATAGTGTGGTGGTAGAGGGACACAGGCCCAGAATTGAAAACTTTATAATAAGACTTGGTATTTGGGAGTATACATTCTTCAGCTTTGTTCCTTTTTATTCAAAACCATATTGGGTATATTTGGTTGCATTTCCAAATAAATTTTAGAATTAGCCTGTCGGTTTCCACCAAATGACCTGTGGAGAATTTATAAGGTTTATTTCTGTATACTTTTTATTATGATTTTTTTGTAGTAGGACCCTTTTCCAATTGTTTATTGCTATTTATTCAGTGACTTTGCTAAATTCATCTTTTAATCACAATACTTTCTTTATAAGTTATTTTAGATATCCTGTCTATGTATGATTTCATCTACATTAATAATTTTACTTTTTCCTTTTAGTCTGTATGCATTTTATTTCTTCTCTTTTCTTTCTTGAGCTGGTGAGAACTTCCCATGCAGGCTTGAAGGGAAGTAGTGGTAATAGATGTCCCCATGGTTAGTTAGCTAGCTCAACAGGAAAACTTACTGTATTTTAGTATTATGTATTATGATGTTTGCTGTAGCATTTTGGTTTTAAAGACCTGGTATCAGATGTAGAAAATCTACTTTTTCTCCTTCTTTGGGAAGATACCTATCGTGAATAGGTGTTTCCTCAAATACTTTTTCTAAATCTGTTTTGAAGATTGTATCATGTGGTTTTTTTCCCTTTCATTCCTTTTAAAATAATGAATAATATTCATTCATTGATTTAAAATATTAAAGCAAGCTTGCATTCTCGCAAAGTGTGCTTGGTGTTTGCTTTCCATTTTATTTATCTCTGGATTTAATTTGTTAAAAATTTTGTTTAGGATTTTTGCATCTATGTTTATGAGAGACTGGTCTGTAATTCTTTTCTTATAACATTCTCTTTTGGTTTTGGAAGCAAAAGTATGAGCTGGAAAATGTTTCCTTTTTTGTTTTTCTCTGGAAGATTGTGTTATTTCCTCTTTGAATGGTTTAGATGAATTCATTGATAAAGTGATTTAGCACTGTAGTTTTCCTGGTAGTAAAATATTAAACTGTGTATTCAGTTTCTTCAATAGATACAGAAGTCTTTTTATGGTATCTTTTTTCTTATGTCTGTTTTGAAAAATTTTCATGGATTTTAAAGTTTCATCTAAATTTTTAAATGTATCTGCACAAAAGTATTTATATTTTTTAGTACTTTTTAAAATGTCTGTAGGATCTGTAGTAACAGTCTCTCTTTTATCCTTGATATTTGGTTATTTGTGCTTTTTTTTTTTTGGTCTTGATCAGTCTTGTTTGAGTTATCCATTTCATTAAACTTTTCAATTATTTGAATTATTGAATATTCAATTAAGCTTTCTTTAGTTACCTAGCTTTTGGCTTCGCTGATTTTTTTTTTTTTTTAAGATTTTATTTATTTATTTGAGAGAGGGAGAGAGCATACAAGAAGAGAGGAGGCACAGAGAAGAAGGAGAAATAGACTCCCTGATGAGCAGGGAGCCTGATACAGGCTTGATCCCGGGACCCTGAAATCATGGCCTGAGCTGAAGGCACACATCTAAAGGACTGAGCCACCCCGGTGCCCCGATTTTTGTTGTTGTTATTTTAACTTTGTTGGTTTTCTAGGTATAAGTTTGTTTTCTACTTAACGAAGTTTTGTTTACTGTGTTTATTTTTTGCTATCATTTTTAATTTTTTTTAAAGATTTTATTTATTTATTTGAGAGAGAGAGAATGAGAGAGAGAGAGCATAAGTGGAGAAATGTCAGCGGGAGAAGCAGACTCCTTGTCAGGCAGGGAGCCCGATGTGGGACCCGATCCTGGGACTCCAGGATCATGACCTGAGCCACCCAGGCGCCTTATCATTTTTTTAATTAACTTGTTCTTTTTCTGTTTCTTGAGATGGATTAATTTATTCTTTTCCTAATTTCTTCGGATGGATAATGAAATCACTTATTTTCAGATTTTCTCCTTTCCTAACATATTTAGTTAAGTCGATATATTCCCTCTTAGCACTGCTTTACCTGTATGCTGCAAGTTTTGATGTATGGTATTTTCATTAACATTTAGAATTATTTTCTCATTTAGTCTTTGACCCATGATTGTTTAGAAGTATATTCCCAAATTTTCAAACATTTAGAATATTTTCTTCCTTCCTTCCTTCCTTCCTTCCTTTCTTTCTTTCTAAGATTTTATTTATTTGAGAGAGAGCAAGAGAGAACATGAGTGGGGTGGGGGGAGGGGAAAAGGAAGGGGCAGAGGAAGAAGCAGGTGGGACTTGATCCTAGGATCCTGAGATCATGAACTTAGCTGAAGGTAGATTTAACCAAGTCTACCTGGAGCCACCCAGGCACCCCCAAACATTTAGAATATTTTAAATCACTTTTATTATTGATTGGAGCCTGACTTTCACTGTTGTTATGGAACACTGTCTGATTTCAGTTGTTTGGAATTTGTTGAGGTTTTTGCTATGATCCAGCCTATGGTCAGTTTTGATAACTGTTACTTGTACACTTGAAGAGAATATTGTATTCTGCAACTGAGTGTAGTGTTCAGTATGTGTTCAATTAGGTCAGTTTTCTTAGTGATGCTATTTAAAGTCTATAACCTTATTATTTTTTTTTACTTGTTAATGACTTATACAGAGAAGTATGTTAAAATATAGATACACACTTAGACACCTGGTTTTTTTCTTAAGTGAAAGAGTAATTAGAGCCCAATTATCTATTTAAATCTATTTGAATATCTGCCTAAGCATGTGTTATTAGGAACCATAAAAACAAAATTGTCTTTTATTTATGCGATTAGCAAAAGGTAAAAGTTACATAACTAGTCTATTTTTGCCAGTCATCATTTTGATGGTGTTCTTGCTTTTGGTTTAGAGGTAACTAAATCAGGAAGCCACATGCCTAAAATAAGTCCTTTTTCAGAAACTATGAAAAGCAGTAATCCATACTACCACCAAACTCATGCAGCGTCCTACCACGGGGCTATCACAGGAGAGATGATATTCATACTGCACTGTTCAGGCTACAAGACAAACCTCATTATAACAAAAATGTATAGAATTTTCCCATTTATTAAGGACCTCTACTCTGCGGCTAGATTGATCTTTTAAAATGCAGATCTTATCATACCATTCCCCCACCCGATTTAAAAATTCTCCAGGGGATGCCCAATATCTCCAGGAGAAAATTAAATTTCTTCAGCTTGGCATGAGAAGCCCACCAGGGTCTAGTTTCTTTCTGCCTTCTTCTAATGTTTTATCTCTTCACATATCCTTAAGCTCCAGCTACCCATGGAATTCCCTGCATGGATCACAGTCTTCTGGCTGTTCTCTCAGTCCAGAGTTTGCCTTTTTTTTTTTTTTTTTTATCCCATCTCGCTTGCCTGGCTGATACTTACGTGGCTTCCAGTGGCTCTGACGTCACTTCCTCAAGGGAGGGCCTTGTGTTTTGTATATGCTTTCTTAGCACCCTCACCACCTCTGTCATCATGCTTTGCTATACCTTGCAGTAGAGGCTGATGAGGCTTCATCTTCCCTAATTAAGGGAAGGAAGTCTTTCTGCGTAGTTAGAACCTGTCACAGTGCCTGCACCCAGAAAGCACACAGCAAATACTGAATGAGTGTTTCAAGGGCAGCCATCTTAATTAATTATAAAAACAAACAGATGACCAAAAAACACTCAGATGGCATTAAAGTATAAGCCTGTCACTTAGAGTATCCCATTTGGAGGATTGTTTTAATTTTCTTTCTATGGCATTTAGATAAGTGACAGGGGGATGGGAGTGACATGGAGGAAACAGGTGTGTGAAAAGTACACAGAGACGCCTTTGCCTTACAAATACACGGATGTGATAAGCTGAAGCATTGAGGTTTTTATTCAAAAGAGTTTGTAGGACTCATGTATCACTGAGACATGTACGGGAAGTGTTTTAAAAGATCCAGTTCCCTTTTATGTTCTTTCAAACTAAACAAAGCCTGTCGTTGGCCACCCAGGCATTTTAGGAGTTACTCACCATTCTCAGAGGGAATGACCTTGGGCAGAAAGGACAGATATAAGAAAACACATTTCCTGGCTTTTTATTCCAATTTATTTTTGCTCCGTAGGCTTTTCTGATTATTTCATTGTAGTCGTGTGTAAAGCTCAACGCATGTGTATGCTTTCAAGGCATAGTATTGTAGGGTTTTCAGGACCTTACTAGGGTGGGGAATAGTGCCTAGTTCATTGTAGGGCAATTTTCTGGGTTATGAAGTTGAGTCAAAAAGTTATCTCCTGGGGTGTCCAGTTGGCTCAGTCTGGTTAAGCATCCAGCTCTTGATCTCAGCTCAGTTCTCCATCTCAGGGTCATGAGATCAAGCCCTGCGCTGGGCTCCACACTGGCTTTGGAGCCTACTTAAAAAGAGAAAAAGTTGGGGCATGTGGGTGGCTCAGGCATTGGACATCTGCCTTTGGCTTGGGTCATGATTCCAGTGTCCTGGGATTGAGCCCCGCATTGGGCTCCCTGCTCCACGGGAAGCCTGCTTCTCCCTCTCCCATTCCTTCTGCTTGTGTCCCTGCTTTCTCTCTCTCTCTCTCTATCTGTCAAATAAATAAATAAAGTCTTTTAAAAAAAAAAGGAAAAAGTTATTTCCTAATAAAATCAACCCTCTTGGTCCTAGAATTTATCTTTGTGCAAAAAAAGAGAAGACATTCTCTTTTCTATTCCAACAGCCTTTTCAAATTCCAAAATACAGTGTTCAGCCTTTCCTTCCTTAGTTCCTCTCTTGTGACGCTTTTATGCATTTCAGATAATTGCATAGTCTCAAGGTAACTCAGCATCCGGGACTTGCCCTGGGCTTGAGGGCACAGAAAACTGAAGAAGCACAGCATTTCATCGTATGTCTTGTAGCCAGGAAGCCTGTAGAAAACAGTGTCTGTGGAGAAATGAAGGACTCACGTAAGGCTGCCGTGGCTCATCCACAACGAAACTACATGCTATCCTGACAGAAAGGCGTGTTGCCAAAGTTTGAAAGCATAAGCTATTCCTAAAATGGTGTTGCACTTCTATATTGGAACTATTATCTGGCAGCCATGGTGACAGAAATGGATGGAGTGCTGGAAACTATGAACATTCACTTAGAAGAGAGACTTTATTATTGTTATTGTTGTATATTTCCTTTTCCCCTCCTTCAACTTTCTCCCTCCCTCTCTTGCTTTAGGTACCTGAACCAGAATTATTTATGAATAGTATTAAATAGCTAGTTATATGGCGTACAGCTTATCAAAGGATCTGTCCTTGGGGACGTAGGCTTTTAGGTGAAATGAACCCACATGGAAAAACATCCAGACGGATTACAGGAGGAGAGCAAAGGAAGGCATCGGAGCCTTCCTGCCTTAGCTAGTGTACTCCAGGGTTAACAAAAATACTTTTATAATGTGGCTATGAGATACTTTATAACACGGCTATTTTCAGGCAACCCTTCTTAAGATGGATTCAGATCTAGGGAAAACCTAAACTGTGATGGAAGATAGGGGAGAAAGCCCCCTTATTCCCAGGAACTTCAGGAATTTTCAAAATTTTTGAATCTAGTTGGTGTCAGTGGAGAAAGGGCCCATTTGAAACTCTTTCATTCACGAAGCAGCAATTTCACCAAGAGGTAGGTGGTAGGTGGGGAAGGATGGGGCATCATGTTCCAGGAGTGAGAAAGAGGAGAGGGTGGACTGAGGGACCAATGGAGGAACACCCACCTGAATGCTCTCTTCGAGCCCAACAATACTTGACAATAGGACATCTGGAACCTTCTAGGGCTTGTGTGACAGCTGCATAAGGCCGGCAGCTATGTGGGCAGGGACAGGTATGGATTGTACCTGGTGGGTGCCAGTCCAAATAGGAGCTTGATGTCTAAAAAGTTGGTCACCATTTAATTTTTTTTTAAAGTTCATGTAGTCTTTCTATTGTCATATTTTGTTTCTTTGTAATTTCTTTTCTTGTCTCAGTAGATTTGCTTTTTATTACATTATGATTTCAGCTTTCACCTTTGTTTCACAGATCCATGTTTTCTTGAATTTTATTGAACACAAAGTACATGTTCCCTAAAATTTACCATTAGTACATTTTATTTTCAAAAGTGAGTCCTGGGTTCCTGGGTGGCTCAGTGGGTTAAAGCCTCTGCCTTCAGCTCAGGTCACGATCTCAGGGTCCTGGGATCGAGCCCCATATCGGGCTCTCTGCTCAGCAGGGAGCCTGCTTCCCCCTCTCTCTCTGCCTACTTGTGATCTCTGTCTCTCTGTCAAATAAATAAATAAAATCTTTTTTTTAAAAAAAAGTGAGTCCTTTCTCTGCATTTTGAGTGTGGTATTCTCTGCATTCTTGAATCCTGAAATCTTTTTGTTGATACCTATATTTTTTCTGTTTGGTTGTTTTTGAATAAAGAGAGGTGGAAGTCAGCTGGGTGTTCTCCATAAACACAGTGGGTGTGTTCTAGATTTCCTTTATGTCTGCCAGGGTGTTGATAGAACCTTTTATGCATCTCACAAGCCGAGAAACAGGAGTAGATATGAATTTTTAGTACTTTTTATGTATCCTAAAGATACTTCATTCTATATTATTTCTTCTCTGGATTTGTTGAAGCTATTGGGTTATGGGTTTTGCTTCTGTTTACAACTTTCTGTCAGGGCAGACCTTCACACCGGCTACATAAATGTGGGTGTGCCCAGTGTTGGTCTGGCACTCCTGGAGACTACATCAGGATGGAGCCCCGCACTCTTGATTTTCTGCTACTTGTGGCACTTAGCCTGGGACTTTCCAGGGGAGGTGGTTTTCAGTGCTCAGGTCTGAACTGTTGAATGGAATTCCAGGTGATGCTTTCACCAGGCACTGCACCCCTGCTTTGGCCTACAGCCCTGGCTGCCAGATCCCAGGATGATAGGAAGCTCTTCCAGGCTTGATTGCCCTAATACTGTGCTTTCCTGGGAGTGGGAATCGTTCATAATCATGGATTCAAAGTGATACTCTATATGATGTTCTTGGTCATTTCAGTTGTTTTGGCTGATTATAATTGGTTTTTAGTTCATGAGAGTGACGTAGGAAGCCCTTCTACTAGGAACAGGAGCTTCTCTTAGGAAAAGAAGTGTCAGTCATTTTCATATTTTCTTGACTTTGCATAATTAGCACTGTATTTCATCTGCCATTTTTAAAAACTCTTTTGAAAATACTCTTCTATTTTTTAAAGATGGGCTTTGTTAAATCTAAGTAGCAAATCCATAGTCCACTTAATGGGAGACCTAGGAATCTACTCCCACCCTTGAAAGATCACTGTTCTAGAATATGCCTTCAAGTTTTTTGTTTTTGTTTTTTGGAAAATCATATTAATGATGAAATTTCCCACACCTGAGAATATATTTTTTGGCAGTTCTACTAAATATAGGTATAGACATAGATATCTTAAATTATACCACATTATTCTCAAAAAATGGTATGACTGTTAAATGGCTTTCTGGTATTTGGCATGGTAGAAGTCTATGGCCAGCTTACATTTCTGTTACTTTCTAAGTCATATATTTTATTTTCTAAGATTTGCCAGTTCTTTTCTCTATTCTTTGAAATAGAAAGTTACAACAGCATATGTTGGATGTCTTTATGTATTTTTTTTCCTTGTTTTATCTGATCCCTTTTTATCTGCTTATAAAGATTTTCCTTCAGTCTAGGAAAACTTATTCAATTAAAGCTGCTTGAGTTTTTTTATTTCTTATGGAAGCCCTATTACAGGTGGACAGGATCATCCGGTTCTTATTTCTATTCATGTTATATTTGCCTAGTCATTTTTTTTCTTTTTGTCATTTTTCCTCTTAGTGTTCCCAATCTCTCAATAGAGAGTCATGTCAATTCCTGGTAGAATCTTCAAGCCCCAAATGAAGGGAGAAAATTTTAAAAATTCTTAAATTTACCCTCATTTTACTTTGTTAGTTGAGAGTCCAGGCAGCTTGGGGGTAGTTGGGCCCCTGGAGGTGAGAGTCAAAATTAGAGGCAAACCTAGCCAGGAATGTGTTTTGCTAAAGAGCTTCCAAACCTTATTTGGAATAGATCTCAGGGCTCACAGCTACAATCTCCCCATTCTTTGGCAGACTGGCCGTCCACGCTGTGTGAGTGACTGGTAAGCCCTTCCATGCCAACTCCCTGTCCTGCTGTCCCTGAAACCCCGAACACTTCCTAATGGGAACCACAGGGCTGATCCTCACCTCTGGGCCCACAGAGGCCTCTGCTGGTTTCCTTTGTCTACTTCCCTGTTACATGTTGGAGAGTCATAAGTCAGGTAGTGACCATGCTCAATCTAATTTCTTCTGTATTTTACATTGTTGAAATCCCTGGGAATTTCTTTTGTATGGCTGATTGTACTGTTTAAGGTGGATCCAGAGTTTTTCCTCAGTCCTTACTGCTGATTATTTTCATGGAGATCTGGAGGGGAATAATTTACACCTTGCCACGAAGTAAACTATCCTCACTTAGGACGGCAAATCTTGAGAATATTTTGAAGTCAGGAAAGTGCAAACAGGCTTGGGAGATGGAGACTTGATACTAATCTTAAGTATATTGCTAGAATGTTTCCCATCCGGTTGCCTGGGATCATCAAGGTCTCTGAATAACAACAATGACAATGAAGGTAACAATTGCCTTTAGAAAAAAAACCAGGAAAGGGGAGATGTTGGTCAAAGAATATAGACTTTTAGTTTTGAGGTGAATAAGTTCTGGGGTTCTAATGTTGTTTTGGTGATTATAGTTAGCAAATTATTAGTTTTAAATATTGTATACTTGAAGGTTGCTAAGAGTAAATCTTTAATGTTCTCACCATGAAAAAAGTTATAATTGTCTGAGATGTTGGATGTGTTAACTAACCTTGTTGTGGTAATTGTTTTGCAATATATACGTGTATCCAATCACCATGTTGTACACCTTACACAATGTGATATGTTAATTATATTAAATAAAGCTCAAAAAAACCTCATGTTAGATGTGAATATATTAATATCAGTTTGATTTAACTTTATATCAACTTAGAAAATTTGGTGGTTAGATCTCTGTCATTTACCTGACACTCAGGGAAGTTAAATATCTTACCTGTTATAACATAGCTAATACGTTGTGATGTGGGGCTCAAACCCAAGGTTGTCCTCAAAGCTCCTGTTCTTTCCTTTGCTGGCCATCAAACAGCCCAAGGAGTTGTCCAACCTCCACATCTCTGATTTTTACAGTGTTCTCAGTTACTGGACTTTGATCATCTATTGTTATTTTTTTGCTCTCATATATACTAACCCTTTCCCTATGGGGATAATGTTGATATAAATGAAAGGGCCTGTTTTATCATTTCTCTTACACTTTGGAACACTTGACTATTAGGGCAGAAGATCTTGTCTTCAGTACTTTGCTTTACCGTCCAGCCTCTCTCTTTCTCTCTCTTTCTCTCTGTCTTTTTTTTCCTTAAAGCTGAGGTATTTATCTACCCCTAGAGGAATCCCTCCTGCCCAGTAAAGTAATTTATCTTTGTGTAGCCCTCTGTGGGTATTTTGGTGCTCTGAATCTCTTCACCTGTTTTGGAATATGCATTGACGATGAGGTTGCTCAGGCAGGCTCAAGAAGTTGGTCATGGCTGAACAAACATAGCATAATTTTTAACATAGCAGAATGTCAAGTAATTTTTGGTGACGTTGGTGTGGTTCATGCTTTACTATATCCAATTAAAATTAAAATACTGAAATTAGAGAAACAGCAAAATCATTGCTAATTTAGGGAATTCCTAGAAAGATAAAAGACAGCTAGAAGGTCTTGGGGGTGATCTGTGCCTGGTGGATGAGAACATTTTTGTTCTTGCTTCACAATGGCAAAAACATTTATATTTCTTTTATAATTTGCTCTTTTGAGAAATGCTGGTCAGCTCCATCATTATTAGATTTCTATTTTCCTTCCAGGTAAATTGGAATAAATAAAAATACTCTGTGCCTGTAAAATGTGTTGCTGGAATTGTAGGATTGTTCATGGTCTTCTATATTCTAATTTAGTTGTGTCTTTTTTCCACCTAGGTTACGGTCTTTGGTCAAACAATTAGAAAGAGGCGAGGCTTCGGTGGTAGATCTTAAGAAGAATTTGGAATATGCAGCCACGGTGCTTGAATCTGTGTACATTGATGAAACCAGGTAAGCAAAACATGTCAAAAAGTTAGTACACTGAGGGTCAGTTTTCTGTTATGTGGCTTTTCTGAAATGTCCCCCTTGGTCTGTAATGGGGTACCACTCAAATGGTGGGTGATGGAGCTTCAGTTTCCACAAAACAAAATTTGGACCTCTCTCCTAGCCTCTGTGCCTCCTCATGGGAGAGAGAGCTAACTAAACTTTTCTCACATGGCCATTGTGATAATGAAGTGAGATAATGGAAGAGGAGAAAAAGTGATTTTTAAAAACATGGTAAGATTTCTTCTCAGGTGTAGAGTTCCACTGTAATAATTGCACACTGTTAGCCTCAGCCTAAAAATTGTGTTCATGTGTTAATTCACATTGTCTGTCAATGGAGGTTCCTCAAGTGACTGTAAAGCATTTTTCCTCTTAAGGACCCAGAATTCCTCCTTTGACCTTGTATATTACCAATTTTCTTAATTGACTCTTCCCACCTGAATTATCGAAAGGTATTAAAGCACTGCCTGTCATCAAATTCATCTGAAAGGAGCAAAAGAGCTTTTCTTTTGGAAAATGTTGACCTGGTGAATTTGCAAGACTTTTCTTCTCTTTTCTAATTCAGGCTCCTCTTTCAGGCTTAACTTCTCTATGCCAGATTCCAATCTGAAAGTATTTCTCACTAATCTGAGGAGTATGCACATGGTTTAGTTTTTGGTGACTTCCTTGGTTCCTAATTTAAGGAAATTTGATAGCATCATTTTTTCCAATGTTACATTTTATCCGTCCTCCAATTGATGTGTCTAAAGGATAAAACAAAAAACAAAAAACCCAACAACCTTTTTAAAAAACTCTTTTTACTGATACCTGATTACAGTTTATTTTTAGTAGGGCTTAATGTAAGTATAAAATACAATTTTATTATAACTTACCATTATTTATGTTCTCTTCTGGGGGTTTGACCTAGCAACAAATTTGAAAAATCAGCTAAGCATATCTTAATGATGACTTAAGATGACTTAAATTACTGAGCTCAAATAAAGAACTGCATTATTTTGGAAATTTTGCTTGAATTCAGAATTTACATTTCTGTACTGTTCTATCAAACTAGAATGAGTATCAATTGGCATCATTTCGGTTTATAACTACAGAGGATGGGGTTGATGTGATTTGGGTAATATTTTACAAAGTCTTTCTTTTTCTTTTAAGAATTTTTAATTTTTTAAAAAATTATTTTTATTTTATCTTAAATTTATTTTTATTAAAGATTTATTTTATTTATTTATAACTGATGTATAACTTTGTGTAGCTTTGAGTTGTACAATGTGTTGAGTTAAGGCATTTATATGTTGTAATATAATTACCACCAGAGCATTAGCTAACACCTCTATCATGCCACAGAATCATAATTAGTTTTTTGTAGTGGGAACAATTAAGATCCAGTCTCTTAGCAACTTTGAAGTTTGTGATACAGTATTGTTATCTATAGCAAAGTCTTTAAATGTTCTTTTCTTTTTTTTTTTAAACACAAACTAACACCACATGGTCCATCTTAGCAAAGCTCCCTGTGAATACATTATTAAATGGAAGACTTAGATCCCATTCAAATTCCACAAGGTACTGGGTGCTCCTTAGTGGAGTGGGTCTGGGACCCACAGCCTGAGATGGACCATACTTGACTTTCTCTGGTTTCTTTCTTTCTTTGTACAGTCTGGTAGAGCAAACCAGCCTGAAACACAATCGTGACTTTTATAAGCCTTACCAAAAAGGGGCTGCATTTTTTGTGGCCATTTTTATTCGGTTTCTTTGTACCGTATTCAGGTGGGGTGGAAAGGAGCAACTGTTCTGAACGGAGAGCTCCAACTTCAGGTGTCATTTCAATGTCCTGGTTGTGTTTCCTGTGTTCAGGAGACTTCTGGATACGGAGGATGAACTCAGTGACATTCAGTCGGATGCAGTCCCTTCTGAGGTCCGAGACTGGCTGGCCTCCACCTTCACCAGGCAGATGGGGATGATGCTCAGAAGGAGTGAGGAGAAGCCACGATTCAAGAGCATTGTCCATGCAGTGCAGGCTGGGATATTTGTGGAGAGGTAAGGAGGGCTGCCATTCAGTGACCAAAGTAGCAAAAGGGACACCTGTTTCCAATAACTGGAAGCTTTGCTTTGATGTAATTTTTGTATCTTTATAAACACTGAAAATGCTGGTGGAAACAGGTAGTCTTGAAGGAGAGATTGCAAAAACATATTTGTTTCATCTTCGTAGCATCATTAGGACAATTCTTTTACTTTCCTCAGAACTCCTTTTGTTGACTAGAAAAGATTTGGTGTCAGTTCAGTCTCTCATTTTTAGAAAAGAACGTCATCTAATCCATTATCCTTTGACATACATGGAACAGGGCAGGGATGCCTTGAGGTTGTTGACCTGGGGGGTGACAGTTTATTTAAAGGCTTTGAGTTCCCCATGACGCTTTCCAGTTTTGTTAGCCATTTTTCTCTTTAAGTTAAATTGCCCCCTTCCCCAGAAACAGATTCCAGAAATTTATTTAGTTTTCCTACGATCATTATTTCACAAATCAATTTATTGTTCCTGTAATCCTTATTGCACATTTACAGGTCTTAGAAATGCCACCTCCAGTTCAAAGGTCACCTGGGACATTTTCCTTCTTGTTTTTGAGAGTTCTAAAGAACAAGGTCTTCCAAATGGGTTGCCCATAGGTGTTCCTCATTCAGGTTAAAGTACTCCTTTGCATACTATCTATGCTGTACTATAATTCACTTCTGGCAGAAGAAGTGACCCATTTTAATAATTGAATTTCCAATTTAGGACCCATTGATTAATTTTTGTTTGTTTCCAATGATTCATGTATTTGGGATTGCTTTAATTTCTCTTGAATATAACTCTGTCTTAGGTCACTTGAATGACTATGAAAAAGGTTATAAAAAAACTGTTGTTTCTTGGTTCATTGGATGACCCAACTTCTCATATTTGTCAGTACTTAGTGTAAGTCTGTGGCCTGCTAATTCTTCTTCCTAAGAAATAATATTGCATTTTCCCCCCTCTGACTTTGCCAGAATGTATAGACGAACATCAAACATGGTTGGACTGAGCTACCCACCAGCTGTTATTGAAGCATTAAAGGTAATACCAAAAAAAGTCTGACAGTGTACATGGTATCTGATAAAAGGTAGAGTTATATTTGTTGTTAGAAAATAAAAGGCTTTCATTTATGGTTCACTTACAGGTTTCCTAGTCATTCCTGACTTATTCTTTCATTGTTTTTTACTTACCTGTTCTTACAGTATCATAATCTTTTTGCCTTTGACTTGCTAATTTTTTTTTTTTTTTAAATCAAACTGTGTGGGTCTCATGTCTTTCTACATCACCATTGGTGGTGGGGGGTTGGTCTTGGATGGGATCATAGTTGTATCATTATCTGATTATCTACTCTAAGTCCATTTTGTAGATGAAGAAACCGAGACTTAGTGAGACTTTTAAAAAGATACAGTTAACCAGAGCCAGAAGAACTAAGGTCTGATACCAGAGTTCCAATCACATAGTAAGCATTCAGTAATATTTTCCTCCATGAATGTGTGTCCCAAGAACCTATACATACTCCTGTTTACCCAAGACTCTCACGGAGCTTGAAAGTTCCATGGGAAGTTACACAGGTATTTGAGTTTCAATGAGCTAAATCTTGCAGAATTACTGCCACTCAGGCAAGCTCTTAGAATTGTATAGAATATTCTCTAAGAGCGTCAAAGTGCCTGTATTCCTCTTAGGGCTGTGTCAGTTCAGATCCACTGGCTGGAGGCTGTCCTGGCTGTGCTAAAGCTGATTTGGCTTCTGGATTTGAGCGTGGGGGCTGTGCTAAGGGTCAGGATCACTCGGCCAGTTTACACTGCATGGTGTCTATACATGGAATCACGTCATCCATTTGCTTAGGGACATCCTGCATATGGGTGCGTGTGTGTGTGTGTGTGTTAAGATAGATTTATTTATTTATTTGTTTATTTTTAAGTTTTTGTTTATTTATTTGACAGAGAGACTGCGAGAGAGGGAACACAAGCAGGGGGAGTGGGAGAGGGAGAAGCAGGCTTCCCGGCGAGCAGAGAGCCTGATACAGGGCTCAATCCCAGGACCCTGCGGTCATGACCTGAGCCGAAGGCAGACGCCTAATGACTGATGCACCCAGGCACCCCTTATTTATTTAGTTTAGAGAAAAAGAGCAGAAGCAGGAGGAACAGAGGGAGAGGGAGAGAGAACCTCAAACAGACTTCTTGCTGAGTGTGGAGCCCAACATGTGGCTCAATCCCATGACCCTGAGATGATGACTTGAGCAGAAACCAAGAGTAGGGCCCTTAACCAACTGCCCGACCCAGGCACCCCCATTCTGACTATTGTTATGGCTACTGTTGTCTATCTCTGCAACCTGAAACATGTATTACACGAGACTTAAATTATCTACTCATGGAATCAGGGTTGGGAGAGCTTCATGATCAACTTAATGTCAAGAAAGACTTTTAGGGCCATTTTGATTTTATATTTCAGTCTCTTTCTCTTGCCTCAAAGACATTCACTAGTTAAATTTGTGAGACCCTATATTCAAACTGCCAGTTGTCCATTTTCTGTCTCTTAACTCATCCTTAGAACAGAAAAGATGCTCAAGAAGGATGCAGCAAGAAGACACATGTTTCTTCTCACTCCTCTTCAGTACCCCCACCAGTGCCCAGTGCACCAGTGTCATTTACAGCCACATTTGCCATGTAACCAGTGAAATCACTGCATGAGATCTGCTGTTTCATAACACCAACTAGGAAGCTGCATTGATTTTCATAACCGAACCCAAATCATTCAATGAAAGTCTTCGGGACATTAAAAGAATCCTTCATCTTTAATTTCTTCTCTTGTCATGAACATAAATACAGGTGGTTATACAAGTATTAAGACATTTATAAAAATATTTCCTCTGGATTGGAGCATCTTTTCTGTGCAAAATAACTGAAAAAGATGTGGAGTGACCTGGGATATGAAGGTCACTCTCCGATGCCCACATGTTGTCTTTCTGAGGAGAAAGGAACCTACATGATTCAGACCAAGATTAAGTGCTGCTTATCTTACGTACCCTTAAGTTAACTCTCTGAATTGCTACCCTTCTGCAGAAGTATTGCTGATAATGTGCATAAGTCTAGAGCTGCATTTTCTCCTGAGCCTGGCTCCTGTTTACTGGGGGATTTTAAGATCTTTTTACAAGGTAGTATTTTTCCCCCTCCCTAGACTCTGGTTTTATCTGTAGTGGATTGAAGATGAGTTCGCAGAATCGCACAGATATTTTCTTTCTTTCTTTCTTTCTTTCTTTTTTTTCTGTTTTTAGGTAATACCTGTTTAAGAAACGATTATTTCTACTTCACCGCCAGAAGTTTATATGAAATGGCCATTGCTTTCTTCTATTACAAGAAAGCCCCCTCCCCAACTGAGAGAGTATAATTCAGTAAAATGACTGTCATGCCACAGTCATATTAACCTTTGTGATTAATGTAAGAACAGGGCATGAAATCACATTTAAGTAGGAGAATATCCACCACCAATCTCTAACTTTGAAATATGTTGCAGCATTGTTCTTTTTATTTTTTCCATCCAATATTTGCTAGCTTCTGATTGGGGGGGGGGTCTTATCTCTAGGCTTTTGAGGTGGGGTTATTGGAATTGTAGAAGTGTTTTGTTGTTTAGAAGGTGTCTGTTGTGTGACTTAAGAAGAGACACCCTAGGTAGACTTTAGGTTTAAAGTGGAAGGAAAAGAGGAGATTCAGGCTTCCATTATGTGAGACTGATAGGAAGTTCCTGAAGATTTTCCTCAGGAATGGGACTTGGGCCATGTCTGGTAAGAGAGGAAGAATGGCTTAAGATGGTTAAAGACGGTTAAACTTGGTCCTTGTTAAAAAGGCAGATTCTAGGTCCCAGGCCAGGATTCTGGAAGTCCCTCAGATGAGAATCAGCATTTTTTCATGAACACTTCAGGTGGTTCTGTAGAACATTAAAATTTGAGACTCAAAGTAAAGGCCCTTTTAAAAATGAGTAGTGGGACAGAACATCCAACTGACTGTTCACACTCATTCTGTTTCTCTAACCCTAAGATCCTGACCCAATCGTGACTTCTTACTGTGATCATTTCTCTATTTTCAGTGATAGCTCTCTTTTTTATTCATTCTGGAGAAGAAAAGTAAACATTGCAGTTGTGACAAAATGTTTTCTCACCTGTTGAGTTGTCAGTGGACTTTTCCTTAGGACTAATGGATGTCATGACAACATCAATTATAGTAGCTAAGGTGAAGCTGTAGGTCTTGGGTTAAAGGGCCCCACTGTCTATGGCTTAGGCCCTATTGGGGTATTTAGGGCATGAGGCTTGGGTCACGGCATATATTCATTGAGTTTACAATCTCATCTGTTGACAATGATATCACTGTTGACAATGATGTCAGTGGTGTTACTACCTAGTTCCAGTACCAAATGGCATTAGACACTTCCTTTCATCTTTCTGAGGTTGCCATCTATAAAAGTGGGGGAAGTAACACCTATATGTAGGGTTGTGAGGATGAGCAAATGTATATAAACCCTTCTCACTCTGCCTGGCACAGACAGTGTGCTCAGCTTGTAGCTATTTCTTTAGTTGTTATAATGGAGGAGAAATGTTAGAAGGCTGAGGTGAGGTTACCACTAAGAGTCAACTGAAACAAGCCAGTTGAAAGCCTTTCGGAAAAGTTTGGCTTTCCCTGTTTACACTTCAGTTTTCCTGTGCCCTCCTGTCCATGAGGGAGACCCTTCATAGCCTTGGGATGATCTTCAGTGGTTGGGATGTTTGAGGAAGGACGGGGTTGGGATAGATGGATGATGTTGGAATGCACTGAGGGCTGAGGTGAGAGCCCCTCAGGCCCAGCAGTCCAGAAGAGTCTCTTCCAGGGAACCATCTGACTTTTCTTGGACTCTGTGTGGTCTCACATGTGTCCTTGTGTAGTCTCACGTGTGTCCACTTATGACAGCACACTTTCTATAACTACTGAAAGTGAAACTCTTTTTTTTTTTTGTAAGATTTTATTTATTTGTTAGAGAGAAGGAGAACAGGGGGAGTGGCAGGCAGAGGGAGAAGCAGGCTCCCTGCTGAAGAAAGACCCCAGTGTGGGACTCGATCCCAGGACCCTGAGATCATGACTTGAAACAAAGGCAGGCACTTAAGTAACTGAGCCACCCAGAGATCCCTGAAAGTGAAACTCTTGACACAAGAAAGCCAAATGACTGTTGCTTTGGCTGCTGCTTAAACACACCTTTGTTTACTATATCCACCGGTAGCTGGTTGTAAGTCAAAGACAAATCAGACAATGTTTACATCTATTTTGGAGTAGCTATTTATAGACAAATAAGGCTTTGAACTTAAAGACTGATGTGTGAGGAGTGCGTTTAGCTTAGCTCTCAGTTTTACTTTTTTTGGTAAAATGACTCACAGATTTGAGGACTAGGTTCGCAGATCAGTGATGCCAGAAGTGGTCTCATTTTCCTGTTTTGTGAAATGAAGGCTTTCTCCGTGGTTTTAGCTCAGCAGTTTGAACTGAAGGGACACATGATTTGTGTTCCGCATCAAACATGTTTCTGAAGACTTTTAAGTGGATTAACATAATCAACTGTGGGCTAAGAGGAAGTCAGGAGATAATAGTAAGGGACTGGGGAGATGTTTGCAATAGGAAAGCACCTTAGGTTGTCATGAAGTGAAATAAACGTTTGAAATTCAGCAGTGGTAGTGACAGGCTTAATGGAAAGAGCCTGAGCTTAGGCGTCTGTTGACCATGTTTGTGTCCTGATCCCACTTGGTCCCACTGCCCTTGTGATAGGTCTTAGGGAAATTAACTTCTCAGTTTTCTCATCTGTAAGATGTGACTAATAATACCTGCCATTTAGATTCGTTTTCAGGATACATTATGTATTTACCACTGATCACAATGCCTCGCATATGGTAGGCACTCAATAAATTATAGTTGTTCATATAAGTAGTAAGACTATTTAATTATGTTATCAGTAAATGCTATGTGGGTCTGCCAAGCTGGGAAAAGTTTGAGGGCAGAAATGGTGTTAGAGTCTTGGGCTATGAAATCCTGGGTGAAGGTTGTGGGGTGACTCTCCAAGTGGGGAAACAGGTATCTGTACAAGTGGCTGGGGACTTAACGTATTCTTTCTCCCTTCCCTGCTATGCAGGATGTGGACAAGTGGTCCTTTGATGTCTTTTCCCTCAATGAGGCCAGTGGGGATCATGCACTGAAATTCATTTTCTATGAATTACTCACACGTTATGATCTGATCAGCCGTTTCAAGGTCAGTGCCTACTTTTAAAAAATGCATGCATTTGTCCATCTCTTTTTTTTTTTTTTTAAAGATTTTATTTATTTATTTTAGAGAGAGTGAGTGAGAAAGCAGGAGTTTGTGGGGGAAGGGTAGGCAGAACCAGACTCCACACTGAGTAGGGAGCCCAATACGGGGCGTGATCCAAGGACTTAAGGATCATGACCTGAGCCAAAGGCAGGTGTCCAGATGCCCCACATTTGTCCATCCTTCCATGACTTTTGGGCTAAGACCAAGGGAATCCTTTTAATATAGACTGAAGACTGCTGTGGGACTTGGGAAGCATCATCCAGACTGCCGCTGCCCTGAAGTCTGTGGTGGTGGGAGTGTTTCCTTAAGCCCTTGCCGGGTGGGGCTCACAGCAGGCGAGAGGATGGATCCGCACAGTTCGGTCCCAGTCTTCCTAGAAGTACAGCCCGAAGTGTGGGCTAGTGGGACTCCTCGCAGATCTCATTTCAGCCTGATGTCCTGTACTGTTGATCACCGCTGGCGTGGAGACAGTAATGGAGACAGACTGAGCATCTGCTGTCTCTGCAAACTATTTTTCCCACCCCTTGGCTCAAGCGTAGACAAATGCTCTCACTTATCATCCATGACAGGTCACTGGTATTTCCCAGCCATTCATGCTTCAAATTAATTCTTCAACTTTAAGTAAAGAACATGAATCGTTTCCAGCGTTCAATCCCCTCCGCTTTGTAATACCACCAACTCTAGGAGTCAGGCCAGGTTCTCCAGGGCATCTGTGCATTTGTCTGGTGACATCTCTCCTATTGGGCTCCTCAGACTTCTCTCATCATGGGGGTGAGCCTTTGGAAAAATGCAGGGTTGTTTTTTTTTTAACATAACATATTGATTTCTCTAGACGGCATGGTTCTTTATCATTTTCCTAAGGACCGTGTACTTGGGAGCATGTTTCCTACATAGCCATAAGTGCTGTATTTATGTTTCTTAATTTCTTTGTGTCAGAAATGGGCCTGAGAATCTGGTGGGTGCTCAGGACCCTTCCCACAGAACAAAGCTTGTGCACATATGTACACCTTTACATTTTCTTGGCTCATGGATCTCTCACGAACAGCCCCAGGAACCTGGGCTTATTGGATATTCATTTTTAAAACTGATAATGAATTAATCTCTGACATAGGAGAAGCAATATTTAAATTTTTAAGAATCCACAAATGGTAAGTACGGAAGGATCTGCTCAAGGAAGAACATGTTATAGACTCTGCTGAAGCATTACAGTAAAGCATTTTCCTGATATTTTTTTTTTCTTCCTAATGTGCTTATTGGTCTCTTGGAACCCACTCTCTCTCTTTTTCCCCAAGGGTTGTATTTGATAACTAACCCTAAGCCAAGGAATTAACCCAAAAAGGAAATATGATGAATGTTTTCAGAGTCCCCTTCTTTTGTACAGGCATTTTGCAGTTGTTCCTTATTTTCTGCCACATAGAAAATGAAGGTATATATATTATACATATTTGAGACAGAAAAGGAATTAGGCTAATCGGAAATATTATTCCAAAAATTGCAATGCAACAATTATAAATTGCCAATCAATAGACATAAGAACACAGTCTGTTTCTGATCTTGTACAGAACAGGCTATCACATGTTTTGTTTTGTTTTTTAATGAATGTCCAGCACATACAATCGCTCCTTCTAAAGGGCCCAGTTTTCAGGAGGTGGCAGCTCGTGTTCTGTTTTGCAGCCATTTTACAACTTTAGATTTTTATGTACTTTATGTTTCCCCACAAAATACATGAGATGTGCTACCTGGTATGTATCCGTTTATTTCTCAAGAAATTAAAGACTCGAACCTTTGCTTGAAAAAGAGATGAACACATACCCTTCTGCCCTAAATATCTTTGAGGTGATTCTGGGGTTCTGGACTGAGAACAAAAAAAAAACATTCAGAGGTCAGACTGTTCTTAACCTAGGGACTTCCTATGAGATTTTCAAATCATTGCTAATTTCTTCAGTAGTTTTTGCTAATTTTGAAAAGTTCCAGTCTCTTCATGCACGATGTTATGCTTCCAGAAAGATGCCGCTCGAGTGACTTCGACTTCTGCTTCCTCACTTAAAGCTACCAAACCACTGGC
Source organism: Martes martes (assembly GCF_963455335.1). NCBI lineage: Eukaryota > Metazoa > Chordata > Mammalia > Carnivora > Mustelidae > Martes > Martes martes. The sequence goes on along the minus strand of NC_137899.1, from coordinate 63,804,785 downwards.
TACTTAACCTTACTGCTCTCTTTCAGATCCCCATTTCTGCCCTTGTCTCTTTTGTGGAGGCCCTGGAAGTAGGATACAGCAAGCATAAAAATCCATACCACAATTTAATGCACGCCGCTGATGTTACACAGACTGTGCATTACCTCCTTTATAAGACAGGAGTGGCGGTAAGTACTGATAGGAACTCAAAGATGACACAAAAGATGTGATGATGATTCTTTTTGTTTTTGTTTTTAAAGATTTTATTTATTTATTTGACAGAGATCACAAGTAGGCAGAGAGGCAGCCAGAGAGAGAGCAGGGTGGGGGGCGGGGAAGCAGGCTCCCCACTGAGCGGAGAGCCTGAAGCAGGGCTTAATCCCAGGACCCTGAGATCATGACCTGAGCTGAAGGCAGAGGCTTAACCCACTGAGCCACCTAGGTGCCCCATGATGATTCTTCTTATTGGAGGCTGTTCCTAGTCTGGTGTGGTTGGGCCCACAAGAAGTGCACTGGGGCATGGACTTCCTGCTCCCCAAGAATTGTCTAACCAATCACCGAAGGTCTTGGAGTTCCTTGTAGCCTCTGATATTTTCTTCATCCTGGACTTGATTAAATAAATATGTGGTAGTAACTTGCATCTTTATTAGGCTATGACCAAATTAAATATAATTTCTAGAACTAAATATGTATTTCCAGATATGGAGAGTGGTACTATTAATCTCTTGCTATGGTCAGTCATAGCGCTATCCATGCATACTGAAATCATATCAAGTGTGCCTGGTGACCACATTGCACAAAGTTAGCTTTTGGTTAAAATCATTTGATCTTCTTCACGAGGATTACAGTTTTTTCTTATCCTAATTTTTGTGTGTTCAATATGTTTGACCTTAGGGGCAATCTTTACTTCTAATCATCTGAAATTTTTCTTACTTGTTTTGATCTAATCATCTGAAATTTTTCTAATCATCTGAAATTTTTCTTACTTGTTTTGACCCAACATTTCAGCTCTTAAGATGTCTTTGAATCTCTGTTGTGTAATCCATTGTATGAACTGGCCTGTTTAACGTGGTTATCTGTCCCTTTGCCCTCTTTACCTTGATGAAAGCTGTTAATTTTATAAGATATAGCTATTAGTGACAAACAGCTAGTTCTCTATATTAGGTCTCTATGAGTTTTTCCTTTGAAATCTTCAGAGTCGACATCAAGGTAGACATTGTTTGATTATGGTTATTAATTAGCCCATAAACTCAACACATTTGTTATTTTTTCCTCTAGGGCATGTTGAAAGGCTTGGTCTAATATCTCACTGAATTAAAAATGGAACACAGTGGGAGGAGTGTGGGCTTTGGAGCTAGATATAGTGGGACATAAATCCTTGAGTAGTTACTTATTAGATTTAGTGACCTATGATAAATTGCTTAAATCTCTGAGGTAGGATTTCCTCATTTTTAAAATGGTGAAAAATATTCTATCTTGTAGAAAAACTGTGACGGTTAGGAATAAACTATCAGAAATAGGAAGTGCTCTGTCTGCCTCGTGAAGGAAGCTCAACGGTTAGAAATTGTTTTTAGTGAAACTTTGCTGAATTTTCCCAAAACCTCTCAACAATTTTCAGTTCTTCCTTATTATAAAGCTGGCATCTTGAAAATATTATTTTAAATTTTTAAAAAAGATTTTATTTGTTTATTTGACAGAGAGAGACACAGTGAGAGAGGGAACACAAGCAGAGGGAGTGGGAGAGGGAGAAGCAGGCTTCCTGTGGAGCAGGGAGCCCGATGTAGGGCTCGATCCCAGGATCCTGGGATCATGACCTGAGCCGAAAGCAGACTCTTAACAACTGAGCCATCCAGGCATCCTGAAATATTATTTTAAAAGCTGTAATTTTTTTAAAAAGCTATAATTTTTTAAATTATAGAAACATTATCAAGGGGACCTGTTTAATGTGATAAAAAATTTCTGTCAGAAGCATAGAGCAAAATAAAATAAATAAATAAAGAAAGAAAGAAAGAAAGAAAGAAAGAAAGAAGCATAAAGCAGGCTTAGTTAATGGTGGTTCCTGGAAAACATGGAGCAAAACAGGGATGGCTACACTAATGTTATTGTTGAGCATTTTTCTGGAGGTCTTGGAAAATGCAATCTAGTATCTAAAAAAGTTGAAGTATCCTGTGAAAATAGTTTGACCATCTCTTTTAAAAAATCAAGAAAATCAACTACAAATTATTAGATCAAATAAAAATCCTCAATCAGATGTTGATAAAATAACTGTCCTAGGGGACCTGGGGGGCTCAGTTGGTTGAGCGTCCGCCTTCAGCTCAGGTCATGACCTCAGGGTCCTGGGATCAACCCCCTCTTCAGGCTCCTTGCTCAGCAGGAGTCTGCTTCTCCCTCTGCCCATCCCCCCGCTAATTCTCTCTCTCTCAAATAAATAAGTAAAATCTTAAAAAAAAAAAAAAGCTTAGATATTGGAAATTAACAAGTATAATAAAGGAACATACCTTCCAGAGAGTATTTTTTTTTAAACTGATAAATTACTAATGAAGAACTTAAAAACTGATAAAAAGGAAACTATAAAACTAAATTAAAGAGCAGAGTGAGAAGCAATGTTAAAATAAGAAAGGAAATACATTATGTTTTTAATGCAAAGCTTCAATATTATATAGATGTCAATTTTCTTCAAACTAATCTGTAAATTCAAAGCAATATCAATAAAGACTAATGAAACATGACAAGCTGAGTCTGAAATTTATGTAAAATAGATATTTCACAACTTTAGAAAAAAACGGTCTTGAAAAAGACAATGTATGCTGTGATGTAGTTCTTATTCTAGTAGGTGTTAAAATATCTACTGAAGCTATAGTAATAGAGATAGGGTGGTATTTGTGCAAAAATCATTAAATATATGAATGAACTAGACACAAATATTTATTGAGCACAGTTTTGATTTAGACATGTTGAGTTTCAGGTCCTTATTAGACGTCATTGTGGAAGTGTCAAACAGGAAGAGAACCAGTGGAATCTAGAGCTCTGGGAAGAGGTCAGGGATGGACATGTAGATTAGGCAATGTTAGCCCTATCAATATTATAGAAAGATGGAATTAAATGAGATCATCTAAAGAGCGAGTGTGAATAGAGAAGTAGTAGTGGCTCTGAAGTGAGTCCTGGGGCAACCTAAAGTTTAAAATGAAGGTAAGAAATGAGAGCCAACAATAGTAACTAAAACGGAGTGGTCAGTGATGTTAGAATAAAAACCAACAGAGTGTGGGGTCATGGAAGCCAAGGCAAGTAAGTGCTTCAAAAGAGAATAGTGAGTTGTGTGGGACATGACAAAATGTCAAGTAGGATGAGGATAGATAAGTGATCACTGTCTTTGGCCACATGGAAGTCATTAGTGCCCTTGACAGGAGTGGTCTCAGGGCTTTGGTGAGGATGGACCACTGACCAGAGTATAATGAAGAAAGAATTCAAGTGAGAAGGTAAGGACAAGTCTATTAGACAATAACATTACAGGGGAAGATAACTCAGTTCAAAAAATGTTTTCGGAACTATGGTTCATTGGGAAAGAAAAGAATGTTTTTGTTTTACTTTAAACCAATCACCAAATATTGGGAAAATGAATTAAAGATTTAAATACAAAAAAATTTGATCATATTAGAAGATATGAGAGTATGTTTATTTCCTTGAAACAGGAAAATCTTTGTTATATAAGCCTCAAAACACAAGTTATATAAAAATATTGATCAAACTGAGTGTATTAAAATTAAAACCTGTAGGATAAAAAGAATCACCATAATGATGTAAGTACTTGAGGAAAATATAGGATTAAGATCCAGATTATATAAAGGAATCAATAAGAAAATGACAGAAATTCAGTAGAAAAATAGGAGGAAATCCATTCACAGAATTAAGATTGCCCTGTTATAAAGTCTCTGTCATAGGCAGAATTTTGTCTTTCCCCTCCCCTGCCCCCAGTTTACATTGTTGGAAGTCCTAATCTCCAGTGCCTCAGAATGTGACTGCATTTGGAGGAAGGGGCTTTAAAGAGGTACTTTAGGTCACATGGGTGGTCCTGATCCAGTATGACTGCTGTCCTTATACAAGGAGGAGATTAAGATTACAGACATGCTCATGCACAGAGGAAAGACCATGTGAGGACACAGCACAAAGATGACCATCTGCAACCTGGAAGAGGCCTCTCACCCGAACTGACCCTGCCAATACTTTGATTGTGGACTTCTAGCTTCCAGACTATGAGAAAATAAAGTTCTGTGGTTTAAGCTGCCTAGTGGGTGGCATTTTGTTATGGCAGCCAAATGGAGGAGCGGAGTTATGATTTGATCCCAGGACTGACTTCTCTCTCTCTCTCTCTCTCTTTTTTAAAGATTTTATTTATAACACCACACATTTAAATATTTAGCCATACTTCTACAACGCCTGTGGTCCAAAAAAAAAAAAAAAAGGCGCCCTGATATTCTTACACCTCAGTATCCTCATGTGATACTTGCAAGTATCCTGGTGAGGATGAGCATAGACGGGCAAATGCACTTTGGACTCATCTATTCAACATATATTTAGTTAGTACCTGCTGTGTACAGTGTACTATGGAGATAAAAAGTGAATCATACACAGCTTTTCTAGCCGTCAGGAAAAACTCCCAAGTATTTATGCTAATGCAAGTTGTCATTAACGTGAGTGTTACAGCAGCCAACGAACGTGACGTTCAGCGTGCTGTTCTTAAATGAGCGCATTTGCCATTGAATTTTCATTATCAATTCAGGCCATATTCAGAATCATTCTTAAATATAGAAACTACTTCCCACCCACTCTCTCTTAGAAATGCAGCTCAAAACAAACTGCTTTTATTGCAAGCTTACAGAAACAGTGGGGAGCATTCTGATGAATGGAGAACATATTGTTACTCTAACCTTTCATTACAAACCAGGAGGGGGAAATGCTTTAAATCATTTCAGTTTTATAAACTGTAAGACACATAAGGAATCAAAACATCCCATTGATAAAGTGATGTCTGGGCTTCAACATCAACAGTATTACTCATTGTAATCTGTTTATATTACTCATTATTGCTTTACTTAGACGCCAAGAAGATGTTTGAATCCTTTCAGAATTATTTCGCCCACTTTTAAGGGAAAAATCCTTGAACAGAATTAAACTGAAAAGTTGTTGATTGAATAAATATGAATCAGACTCTGAGCTCTAGTCAAATTTTGATTTAGGTCAAAGGATTCCAAACTCCAAAGCCATCCCTTGGCCCCTTTCATTGCTTTTGTTAGGCAAGTGCCATTAATTTTCCTTTTGCTTATTATTTATTTATTTTTTTTAGAGGGGAGAGACTGTGTATCTTGTTCTTTTGATCATATCTGTCATCATCATATTCACACGGGAAACACTAAATGGCTAAGGAGTGCTTACTAATTTTATCAGTGTTTGTGGTCAGCAGAATTTTGGTGCCCATGACCTTTGCCCTCTGTTGTAACACTAATGTTGCATTAGATGGCAAAACACAAATACAGTGAAGGTTACTAATTCAAGGACCGTAAAATCTAGGGAGATGATTCCCCAGGTGGGTCCAGTGTAATCTTGTGGGTCCTTGGAAGTCCAGAGGCAGGACACAGGAGCTGTGAGGACTCAACCAGCTGTTGCCAGCTTGAAGATGGAGGGAGCCAAGTGGATGGAAAGTCTGAGAAGGAAATGAAATTTGCCTATGCCCTGAATGTACCTGGAAACAGATTTTTCCACAGCGCTTCCAGAAAAGAACACAGGCCTGCCAACACCTTGATTTCAGCCATGTTGAGGTCCTCACTGGAAAAATCCAGCCACACTGCACTGCTTTCTGACCCCCAGAACTTTGTGCCAATAAATGGGAGGTGTTCTTTGAGCCTTAAGTTTGTGGCAATTTGAGGTAGCCATAGGAAACTAATACAGGGGTGGAAACATTACTAAAGAAACTGTCATTCACATACAAAACCCGCAACTTGTGAATAATGTCCCCTCAAGCAATTTTGCCCGTGTTGCTTTCCTTCACTGTCCACTACCGCCCCTTGCCCCCATGCCCATGCACACAGGGCTTACTTCCTGAAGTCCATCACTACCAGTTGTCCCTGTCATTGAATTAGTTGTGACACTCATTTTATGTGGATAGGAAATACTGATTGAATCTGTGGCTTGTACCTTGTCACGCTTTGATAAATCTGGAATAAAATTCATGCCATACTTAATTTCTTTCTTCTTATGGGTTGTCACAAAATCTTCTGGGTTCACAGTAATTAACTGGGAAAAGGCAAGAAAATCTGGACCATATTAAAATATGAAGCCTTGCAGGGCGCCTGCATGGTTCAGTCAGTTAAGTGTCTGCCTTCAGCTGAGGTTATGTTCTCTGGGTCCTGAGCTTCCTGGCTAGTGGGGAACCTGCTTCTCCCTCTCCCTTTGTCCCTGTCCTCCCCCAGTCCCCACGCATCTCTCTCTCTCTCTCAAATAAGTGAAGCCTAGTTTCCCTCAAAACAACTTCTCCATCTCTGTCTCTTTTAATGATGCTATTTAATGCCACCCATCATTTTTTTGTTTCGTGTTGTTTTGTATTTTTGTCACTCAGGCTAGGAATGTTAGGGTCATCTTTAATTCATTCTTCTCCTTGACTGCAACTTCTTCCTCCCTCCCGTATTCAGTTAATTGCTAAGCCATATGAATTCTAGCTTCATACTGTCTATACATCCTCTAAGAACTTTCCCATGCAAAAGTACTGCTCTAGTTTCTCTCCCTCAGTGGCATGCTGACCATGCTGCCCTCTTGCATCATTGCCTGTTGGATCCGATTTGTGTTCCTCACTCTGGCTTTTAATGCCTGACACCACAGGGCTCTAATCAGCTCTAACTGCCACTCCACTAAAGGGACTCATTTCCTTACCCATGAGGAATCCCCTTTTGACACTGGGACTAGCTCATGCATTCATTCCTCTGGAAATGTCCACTGCCATTTCTTGTTCGGTCCATTCTTCAGGGCCCATCTGTGAAGATCTTCATCTTTTCTTTTCTTTTTCTTCTTTACTTTCTCCTTTTCTCTCCTTCCTCCCTCCCTTCTCCTCCCCACTTTCCTTCCTTCCTTCCTTCCTTCCTTGCCAGGTACCATCTGTCCTTTCTTCTTATCCTCAAACAGCAGAACCAATTTCTAAGCATCCACAGGGTTTGTTGAAAAGCAAGGGTGTTAAAATGACTTTTACAGGCTATGGTTTTATTTTTTTGTTGTTGCTTATTTAAAGCATTTGTTGATTTTGGTTTATTGGAAGTGGGCTACACCTAAGATAGGATCTTATTAATATATTTGGGTAAAGGGGAGAAGTTATATTTATATAACTTATATATTTATAATGTGAGAACCGTAATTATGTAGTTATTTAGACACCTGCTGTCTGGGTTGATGCTCTGTGATTCAGATTTGTTTAGATGGTATATTGGCTCTCAGTCATAATCTTTTTATTGATTGATTTATTAATTTCACAATAGAAAAAAAAATCTGCCCTTTTATTTATTTATTTATTTATCCATGAGTTTAAATCCTTGAAGGATATAGCATAGCACGGATTCTATGTCCAAAGGCCTTAGCAGGAAGTTTACTTTGGAATTTGGCATGAGTCATGTCACTGTTTCCATGAGCATGAGTTACCTTTCCTCGGATGACTTGGGTTTTGTTGGGTTTGCCACCAGGAGTCACCTTTTCCTTTGTACACAGGAGCACTCTCTTGCCTAGACAGAATTCGGTTTCATCTCGTATATAAGCACTTCCAGAGACCCTACTTAGAGCCAACAGAAACAGCCTCAGGCTACAGTGTTCCAGACATATTTGTCATTTTAGAAGTTCTGTTCCAAGCAGGGCTCGACAGGTTCCAAGATAACCTCGTAATCTTATTTTAAAATGTTAACGTTGCATAAGTTTGGAGAAAGAGCTATGCTGGTGGTGAGGGGGTAGGTAAAAGGAGTTGAGGCTGATGGGTGGGGACAGGGTACTGGGGAAGGATTGAAAGAAATGGCCAAAATGAAAAAATATATATATGTGTGTGTGTGTGTGTGTGATATATGTGTGTATATGTGTATATATATATATACACACACACATATATGTATATATATGCATATATACACATGTGTATGTGTGTGTGTGTGTGTGTGTGTGTGTGTGTATATAAATACCAAGAACATGTGTAATATAAGCTGCTAGACAATGCTGCCTCTGGTGGTCCAGGGAACACAATTTGAGAACCTTGGACTATAGTCAGTTTCGGTGGCATGGTTGAGGGGGGTGTCTCTTCAAACATCAGGGTACATAAAGCAGAAGGCCAGGTTTATCTTTCCTCCTGTCTACGTACTACCACTTTGTAGTAGATATGTATTAGGTTTTCTGTTACTCTTAATTCTCGGTATTGTGTTGAAAATTTTAATATATTTTTTTCCATGTCTACCAGGTATCTTTACTTGGAATTTAGGAAAGAATACATGAGGGTTTTTTTTTTTTTAATTTTAGTTATTTATTTGAGAGAGAATGAGTGAGAGAGAGCATGAGAGAGGAGAAGTTCAGAGGGAGAAGCAGACTCCCCAAAGAGCTGGGAGCCCGATGTGGGACTCGATCCTGGAAGTCCGGGATCATGACCTGAGCCGAAGGCAGTTGCTCAACCAACTGAGCCACCTAGGCGCCCTACATGAGGGTTTTTAAAGCCTTCATGTTCCTTGTTTTTTTTTTGCTTCCTTGGGAAAAAAACAAAACAAAACAAACAACTACTAGTTAGCTTTCTCAACCTTGCTGGGCATGCTACTTCCAGATACCATGTTCCTCAGTCTCCACATAGGGGAAAAAAAGAAATTCCGTCTGTCAGAAAAACGTGTGTTTGGCAGTAGCTTGCCAGCTGCAGGGTGGAAAGGCAGTGACGCGGGTGTGTTGTCAGCAAGCTGAAGACTGTGTCAGAGAAAGAGACAGATTATCTGATTGCCCTGCAATCTCCCTTTCAGAACTGGCTGACAGAGCTGGAGATCTTTGCTATCATCTTCTCAGCTGCCATCCACGACTATGAGCACACCGGAACCACCAACAATTTCCACATTCAGACACGGTGAGGTTGTTGGATGTTTGGAGAGGAGGCAGGAGGGGGCAGGGATAGAGTTTGAGAAGTCAGAAAGGTATTAGTTACCCTTGTTTTGCATGGTTACTCTGTTTTGCTTTTCTAAAAAAGAGAACTTTTCCACAAGAGATCAACCTGGTCAGCTTCGGTCAAGATTTAGAGTTTGAGAAGGCATCTGCTCCCAGTGCTCCTATGTTATCCCCATGAAATATGGATATCCTCTTCTTCTCTACTGGAATGCTAGCTCTTTGTTTCCTTATGTATATGCATTGTGCACACTCTACATGTCTCTACTACATGACAGAACTGTTGGCACAAAGGTGTAGAGGCCAGGTAGACTGAATTAGTAAGGATGGACTGGGATCGGGATGCTTCTGTCCACACATACAATACCTGAGCCTTCTTGCCCTGTGACCTCTGGGATTCTGGGGACACTCTTCTCATCCTTCCTGATTTCATCCCTGCTGTCTTTAGTACTTGCATTGCTCACTGGCAGAGGGCTTGGGGAGCAGGGTTGTCTCATGCAGACTGCCTTCACCATAGATCTGTGTATCCACTATGATGAACTGCAGAGGTAAACCCACATCTCTGTGGGGGGAATTAAGTATGGGTTCAAGTGCCCAACTCTGGACCTCTAGACTATAACAGACATCACTAATCAATTTTTTTTCTTGACCAAACTTCGTATTTATCGTAGTATTCCTCTCAGCACAGAATTCCAGACAAGCAGTACCATTCACTTGTCTTTTCCATTTAGGATGAATCCTTATCTGTCCTGTCCTAGCCTAAGAACTTACCTTCCCTTAAGACGGTTCTAGGAAGCTGGAGAGACTCTGATAGTAGGGTTAATTGGGCCTTGACATAGTAATCAAAAGAAGCTAGAATTTGGGGGAAGGTGGCATGGCTAAGAGGAAGAATGGAGCAGGGAGAGGTGAGAATTTGAATAAATACTTGAGGTTTCTCTTGAAAAAAGCAGGTGCCCACGCCAGATAGGTTTGTGTTCATTAAATCAATCTACATGTATTTAATGAACCAAACACTTCAATATGGGGAACACAAAAGAAGACAGTATTGTCTGATCTCTGTTCAGAAGGGGAATTTCAATAGAATGGCAGCAGACAAAAGGATGTAAGCCGCTAGCTTCATTGTCTGCCTCCCGCTTCCTCACACAGAAGAGCCCAGCTGCTGGGAAGCAGCCTTTTGTGGTTCTGTGGCAAAGGCTTTAAATACAGGGAATGCCACAGAGCAGCTCTGTTTCGTGGATGTCTACAAGTGGAATCTTTGCTCTGAGGACAGAGGCTGTGGTGAACAGCACCTGCTGAAGGAAGAGAGGTGTGTGGAGCAACTGTGCATGGGTCTTTGCTGGAGCCCAATATCAAAACCCATCTCCACTTGGAGGAAATGGCTTAATTACAGCAGCTGGAAAAGAGCTTAATGTTACAAAATGCACATCAGTTGGAGCCTGTCTTCACAGATACATGATCAGATCTTTCACCACAGGGATTGCACATTTTGTGTTATCTCCACAGGAGTGAGGAAATTCCAGTGGATTCAGTTACGCTTGCTTTGGAATAAAATTTAAGCATTGGCCTTCTTTAACAGAACTTTATTCAAAGCATCTCAGCCCGTGTGAGCCCCATACAGAGAACTAAATCCGTAAGCAGGTTCTTTGTCCTTTGATGGTATGTTAAGCCTAACACTTTAAAGCTATGCTAGATATATCCCAAAGGTTGGCCAATGACAGGCACAAGTTATTGGGGGGAGCAATGGCTGAATGGTCAGAAGGCCTTGCCTTCATCTCAACCCTGCCATGTAGGCACTGTGGGGCTCTCTGAAGTCATTTTACATCACTGAGATTCAGCTTCCTTGATGAGAAACAAATAAGCTATAATCATCTAAGTTTTAACTGAATTGAAGATATTGAAAGAGTGTACAGCTCTGTGTTTGGTGCAGTGGTCTGTGAGGAAGTGACTAGCAACTGTCCTATAATCCTATATTCTTTACTCTCAATCTTACACATATGTCTTCCGTATGGCAAAATGTTAAGGTCAAGGTACTACCAGAGGAACTTGGCAAACTGTACCTACCAGGTGGCACATGTTCAGAGAATTATAATGATAATAAATAAATTCCTTCATTGAATAAAATTTTTAAAAACTAAAGGCATTCCAGAAAATAGAAGGAAGTTTGAGTTGACCAATGTTTTATGAAATCCCCTATGCTAGTGGTAGAAATCATTGAAGTCTGGTTATGGAACAGCTTTCAGAGAGTTCTCAGTGGGATATCACATATTTCATGTTAACATATTGACATCAAAATACCCTGCATATATGTATTGATAATTTGTACTGCTGGTTTTAGCTTATTGGTTGGCGTAAGTGACATGGGGGCAAAGGTAATGGTTAAACATAGGAAAAAAGACGGTGTATTGTAGCTTGAGAGAGTCACCTGAAAAATCTCAACCATTTAACATCCTGAATTAATTTTTCTTGGCTTTCTGTTCAGGTCTGACCCTGCTATTCTGTACAATGATAGGTCTGTATTAGAAAATCACCATTTAAGTGCAGCTTATCGCCTTCTGCAAGAAGATGAGGAAATGAATATTTTGATCAACCTCTCGAAGGATGACTGGAGGTAAGGATGAGACAGGAGAGAGATTTGGAGGCCAGGAAAGGAATCATGAGGAGAGATGAAGTATGCTACTTTTGGAGAAATAATACCACTTGAACCACCCTTTCTCTCTCCTCCTTTCTCCTTATCCTGTCTCCCTCCCTCCCTCCTCTTCACCCCTCCTCTCCCTTTTCTTTCTCTCTCCCCTTTCTCTCTCCTCCCTGCCTTCTCTCTCTCTCTCTTTCTTTTTTTCTTAACACAATTATTTAAATATATCATAGGCACTTTGGAAATACTTGGTTCTTGTTACGTTAAGAAACTTGTATTGCTTTTGTCTTAGCTTCTTAAATCTGAGTTTTTTTCTTTTAACCTTTGTTTTTCGCCTTCTATTTGATTTGAACTTCTCTTAAAAATCTTTCCAGACTTGCTAAGGAAATTATTTTGACACTCAGAACAAATCATGGGTACCTAATTCTGTTGCCTAAATGACACTGTGTGTCTTTGAATGAATTTAGGCACACCTGAGCTTGAATATGGACACAATTACTAGTTGTATGACATTTAGGAAGTTACTTAACCCCTTCACACAGTTGTAAAATTTAATTTCTAGAAAACAGATAACAAAATATACCTCGTGGTTTGGTTAATGTTATAATAAACGATATAATCCATTGAAAATGCTTAGCACACATTGTGATGTATATAGCAAGCCTACAAGTCTTTTGCAGCTAGAAATACAGGTCAATGTATTTCAAAGATTAGAGGCAAAACCATTCAAAGCCTTACAAAGTTCTGAATCTACTGCAGTGCAAATAGTACTTATATTTTAATTAAGTGATCAACTATTCATTTACTATCTTTGTGCTAGCCATTATGTAAAGATCCAGAGAAATAAGCCATACTGTGTGATATGTATGTTCCACATGTCATATTCCTAATAAATGATTTCCTTAATTCTTTTTTTTTTCAAAGATTTTATCTATTTATTTGACAGACAGAGATCACAAGTAGGCAGAGAGGCAGGCAGAGAGGGAAAGGGGGAAGCAGTCTCCCTGCCGAGCAGAGACCCCGATGTGGGGCTTGATCCCAGGACCCTGGGATCATGACCTGAGCTGAAGGCAGAGGCTTTAACCCACTGAGCCACCCAGGTGCCCCTGATTTCCTTAATTCTTAACCTTCACTTATTCCTCATTAAAAAAAAAAAAAAAAGTCCACCTAAAAGGCTCAAGTTGATTAGAATTGTCACCCCTAATTAACTGATTTTGCTTAGAAGTGGCAAAAAACGAATTTTTACTTTCCATTTTTTTACTTCCATGTTTCTCTCTCTATGGGGTGTCCCTGAAAGGGAGTTTCGGACCTTGGTAATTGAGATGGTGATGGCCACGGACATGTCCTGTCATTTCCAACAAATCAAAGCAATGAAGACTGCTTTGCAACAGCCAGAAGCGTGAGTGGACCTGTGACATCATGAGTTTTCATAGGTGTTTGAACTGGTACTTGTCCATGTTGTCGTACCTTCTTCAAAGAGCTTCCCTGAATGGTCTCATGAAGTGGGGCTGGTGGAGGAGAGAACCTGACAGTTGTACCTGTCACACATAGATTTTCATCAGGGTTGAAATAAATCATAGGGCCCCCAGTTAACAATTTGCCCCCAGTTAAGAATTTAAAAGAATTCTTTGTGGGAAACTAAGTCATCAAAGATTCACTTGGTACAGGGCCAACAAAAGTCTGTGAGTGACTCGTAGATCCTTGTTGTCTTTCTGAACGATGCAGTCATTCCAGAAGTTGTTTTGAGTCGGTTTATGAGGTATCCAGCGGAGTAAGCATGGAGACCAAGCTGATGAATGTCCCAGCCGTAGGATGAAATGATGCTTTCCCCCCAGTTCAGCCGATGTGGGGTTTGAGATGGGAGAATGGAATAGATTAAGAAATTAATGATTTTTAAAAACTCTTATTGAGGTTCTGAAAATTTGGTTATCAAGTGTCTGGGTTGTTTGCATTTTTAGAATTGAAAAGCCGAAAGCATTATCTCTGATGTTGCACACGGCAGACATTAGCCATCCCGCCAAAGCATGGGAGCTCCATCATCGCTGGACGATGTCACTCCTGGAGGAATTCTTCAGACAGGTATCTTGTTGTACTACTCCTCAGGGCCATCAGCCCTATCTAGATAGTTGCTGAGTATTCTATTCCAGCAATGCTATAATAAGACAACTGGCATTACAATCGTTTTCTTTGGGAGGAAGGGTTGATAGTTTTTTTTTGTTTTTTGTTTTTTGTTTTAATTTCCTGGCCTCTTGCTCATGTGATGTTTGACTCTTACCTAAATTTTGGTTCTCAGAACATTATGGTGTTTCTGTCCTATGCATTTCTGTTTGCAAAAAAAATTTCTCTTTGTCAGTTTTTTGTCAAAATGTCGTCTGGGTATTTTTGCTTTTACTCATCATGCTAACGGGCTGACAAAATGATGGTTGCTTTTGCATCATTGTGTGGGATTAAGAGGTTAATCTTTAACTTATAATGATCTATTATAATAGATTACCTTGTTTCTTTGGAATAGATAAGCCATGTTGTCAAATTCCAAAGTGAGGTGTGACAGGTTTTTTTTTTTAAGATTTTTATTTATTTATTTGACAGAGAGAGAGAGAGAGAGAGATCACAAGTAGGCAGTAAGAGAGGGGAAGCAGACTCCCCACCGAGCAGAGAGCCAGATGTGGGACTTGATCCCAGGACCCCGAGATCATGACCTGAGCTGAAGGCAGAGCCACCCAGGTGTTCCGAGGTGTGGCAATTTGTGGTCAGGAAACCACTAGAAGCTACTGTCAATTATGTTTAAACATACTACCTCCTAAAACTCAGGGTTGTGTTTTCTAAAAGGGTAGCCAGAGTTTTTCATGAGTAGGCAATGCTTTAAAAAAAATTTTTTTTTAAAGGTACACAGAAGGGGCACCTGGGTGGCTCAGTGGGTTAAGCCTCTGCCTTCGGCTCAGGTCATGATCTCAGGGTCCTGGAATCGAGCCCCACATCCGGCTCTCTGCTCGGTGGGCAGTCTGCTTCCCCCTCCCTCTCTGCCTACTTGTGATCTCTCTCTGTCAAATAAATGAATAAAATCTTTAAAAAAAAAAAAAGGTACACAGAGTAGAGAAATCAGGAAGTTAATACATAGTATCAAAACTGGTATCTTCTCAAGAACAGCTGCCATTAAAACATGTACTTCAAGACATGAGGTCTTGAGATTGAAGGCAAGATGACATGCAGACTGGGGGGCCTCCATGGTAGAAATTCACATCAGTACAGTTAATTCAGTCACTTCTGATACTTCTTGAAGGGTGGTGCACGTCATGGACTAGGAGACCTCTGAGACCAAACAAAACACTGCTCATGACACTGGTCTCAACCTTGTCCCCTAACCTGACAAGAGATGGGCTCTTTCAGTGGTTACTCAATTTCTGGAAGCAAATTTCTCCTGTGATTACTCTTATTCTATGATTCTGGTTTGAATGGAAAAATTGTAAAAGGCATCTGTACATGTATGTTTTTTCTTCTGAAACTGTACACAATATCTAGTGATGAGGTGGGACCAGAATCAACAGCGTATTCAACAAAGTCCAGAAGACCCTTATTGGAGTTATAGTTCCGACTGGTTCATGGGGCTAATGGAATCCCTCTGCTAGTTCCCAACGGTCTTATCTGTGACTTGTGTTTTAGGAGGTGGTGGCAGCAGGAAGGAGTTAGGGGAAGATTGGGCTAGATGTTTCCTTTGGATCCTTCTGACATTAAATGTTCTATACTCCCTCCTGTCTAGTGGTGCACCTCAACACCTGCACACACATGCTCCCCTAAGCTGTTATGTGAATATACCATCAGGTACCCTATCCTGCATATGGCTCTTTCCCTGTGCAAAGTCATTGCTTGGTCTCAGACTTGTTCTCAAGAAGAACCCAGTGGTGTACAAGGACAGGAAGGCCTTGTATGTACAAGAATGACTCTGCCATTTTTCCGGAAGCGATTTTTCTAATATTAATGAGAGGATTTTCTGTAAATAAAACCATTATCATATGCTTTCTTTAATATTGCTTGTGTAATAACAACCCCTATGGCTGGAAGTATTTAATCTACAGCCAAAGGGAGGTGATAGCCAACTCATAAAAGTTTGAGATATTGAAGTGATTCCTTTTTTTTTTTTTTAAGATTTTATTTATTTATTTGACAGACAGAGATCACAAGTAGGCAGAGAGGCAGGCAGAGAGAGAGAGAGAGGAGGAAGCAGACTCCCTGCAGAGCAGAGAGCCCGATATGGGGCTCCATCCCAGGACCCTGGGATCATGACCCGAGCCGAAGGCAGAGGCTTTAAACTACTGAGCCACCCAGGTGCCCCGTGATTCCTTCTTTTAATTGTGAGTGGATATGAGAAATTTCTTAAATATGTGCACGTTTTTTTTCCCATAAAGGAAACCTTGTTTGCATACACATATGCTTGAATTGAATGAAAAGGTGCTAGAGGCAATGTGAAAATAACCTTATTGAATTTCTTGCCTATTGGGAATAGAATGTTAGCTCACTGGACTGGAACTATTTTTTAGTAATTATGATTCAGTAAATTATTTTTATTGACTTAATAATTTAACCCAGATGCCATAAGACATTGTAAGTAACCCATGTAGGAGAAATGTTGCCTCAGCTCTTAACTATAGATTTTAAATCGGACAGTTCAAATGGGAAATCTCAATGGGATTGTAGAGTCTCTGAAAGTATTACATTTGGAAGTTGGGTTGTAATTCAAAATAAGGGCATACCCTCAGTGCTGATAGACCAGACCTCCCATACTTTGCTAAAAGAGTAAGTTACATCTTCAGTATTATAACCATATTTTACAAAACCCAAGCTGTGGCCTTGGGGTGCTTCTCAATGAAATATTGACTTTATTTAAAAATTTTTTTAAAAAAATTTCTTCTCAGCAAAACAGAATTCATTGTTTTTGTACCACACCCAATGCTCCATGCAATATGTGCCCTTCTTAATACCCACCACCTGGCTCCCCCAACCTCCCATCCCCCCACCCCTTCAAAACCCTCAGGTGGTTTTTCAGAGTCCATAGTCTCTCACGGTTCACCTCCCCTTCCAATTTCCCTCAAATCCCTTCTCCTCTCCATCTCCCTATGTCCTCCATGTTATTTGTTATGGTCCACAAATAAGTGAAACCATATGATAATTGACTCTCTCTGCTTGACTTATTTCGCTCAGCATAATCTCTTCCAGTACTGTCCATCTTGCTACAAAAGTTGGGTATTCATCCTTTCTGATGGAGGCATAATACTCCATAGTGTATATGAACCACATCTTCCTTATCCATTCGTCCATTGAAGGGCATCTTGGTTCTTTCCACAGTTTGGTGACCGTGGCCATTGCTGCTATAAACATTGGAGTACAGATGGCCCTTCTTTTCACTACATCTGTATCTTTGGGGTAAATACCCAGTAGTGCAATTGCAGGGTCATAGGGAAGCTCTATTTTTAATTTCTTGAGGAAATTCCACACTGCTCTCCAAAGTGGCTGCACCAACTTGCACTCCCACCAATGGTGTAAGAGGGTTCCCCTTTCTCCACATCCTCTCCAACACACGTTGTTTCCTGTCTTGCTAATTTTGGCCATTCTAACTGGTGTAAGGTGGTATCTCAATGTGGTTTTAATTTGAATCTCCCTAATGGCTAGTGATGATGAACATTTTTTCATGTGTCTGATAGCCATTTGTATGTCTTCATTGGAGAAGTGTCTGACTTTAAAGAAGTGTAAGTTTGCCTCTTTGGTAAATACATGCTATAAAAGTCTTGAGGTTCATTTCTCATATATTGCTGTTTATGTTTGTACTTTGCAAACGTCCCCTACAGTTCTTTTAATATCCTCTGTGTCTGTAGTTATTTTCCCATTTCCAATTCTCATTTCATGTATTAGTGTTTCTCCCCTTGCTTCTCTATGAAATTAGCTAATCATTTGATTATTTTGTTTCTATTTTATAGTACCTTAATTGAAGTTTTCATTTTTACTAATTCATTTCTTCTGCTTGAGCTTATTTTGTTCTTTTGCCAGCTCCCTGAGTTGGATGCTCTATTCACTTATTTCATTCTGCCTGTTTAGTATTAGAAAATATAAGGGTAGGAGTTTGTCTTTTTCTTATGAATCACATAGACTCTGATATGCAGTATTTTCACAATCATTCCTTTCTAAATATTCTGTAATTTTGGTGTAGACTTTTCTTTTACCCAAGAGTTGGTTCAGATAGAAGTGTTTATTTATATAATTTTCCAATGGTGGGCTCTTCTGCTTTCTAGTTTTGTAATTAATTTGTGGCTTATTGAAATTCGGTCAAGAATTTTTTCATTGCTTGGATTTTATTGTGAATCATTTGTCAGCTACTGTATAATCAGTTTTGTAAATGTTCACTGCTCTTGAAAAGTAGATTTATTTTCTACTTATAGGGTATAGAATTCAAACAATACCCCATACATCTACCTTATGAATTATTTCATTTAGGTATTTTATATATCATTTAAAAAATTTGATCTTTTGTAGGATGAGAGATGTCTCTTTTCTTTTTTCTTTTTGCACAGTGTGAATGTTGATTCTATGTTATTTGGTTCTTGGATATTCACAACTATTAGATCGTCATAATTTATTGTACCCTTTATCATTGTAAAGCCTGCTTCTTTGCCTCCTGTGATGCTTTTACCGAGAATTCAAATTTGACTTGTTTTAAGAATATGAGCCTTGTCTCTGCATAGGTTTTAGCCTTTCAGAGATACTTTGGTTTGGGTGTGCATTTTAAACACTGTATATAGTTGAGGTTTTTTATGAGGCCATCTAAGATTCTTTTCTCTTATTATTTGACATCAGCTATTTTCATACCTATTGAAATGACAGGAACATTTGATCTTAGGCACCATCATATTTTATATTATGCTTTCTGTTTTTATAGCTTCTTCATAAATAGTTTATTATAGATGTGCCATTTGCCTTGTCCTGTATTAATTTCTTCTGATGACCTGGAAGTTTTACATTATGTTTTTATCTCTTCCAGTGGCTAACTTGATAATAAAAATTTTACGTCCTCTATTTATTTAGATAGTATCTAATGACTCCTTGTTATAAAAAATAGTAAACTTCTACTTCCTCTCTCCTCTTCCCCAGCACCTGATTTTTGTAGGTCTTATTAACCTGTTTAATTCTTGTAGTCTGTCCTTTATTATTTAAATATAGCTCTATTTTTTATATGTCAGGTTTAGATGATATATTCTTATCTCCAACAGATAAGACAGCTGGTGTTTATTCATTACCTCCCAACACCATTCCTCATTTTCCTTTCCATAACGCAATTAACTCCTTGTTACTATTTGTTGGCTTTATTATTTCTAAGTTGTTCTGATTTTTTAAATGAGTGTTCTATGGCATGTATGACATGCTGCTTATAAAAGATACACCTTAAACAAGGTGACTCAGAAAGGAAGAAAACACATCTGGCAAGAGCGTAATTTTCTAGTTGTTCTTATCTCAGTTCTCCTTAGTGTTGGTACTTTGGCCCTGGTTGATCATCCATTGGTTGGCCAAGGTTGTTCCTTGGGTGGATTCTTCTAGAAGAGCTAATGAAACCACACATTTGCGTACTTGCCCATTTTTATACTGCTCTTATACCTGGGCCATAGTTTGCTTGGGTAAAACTTTTTTTTTTTTTTTTGATCAAACTTTTTTCCCCTGCAGCCTTTTTTAGATTTCAGTCAAATGTCTTCTACCTGTGGATATTGCTAGGGAGAGGTTGGAGGCCCTGCTGTAATTATTTTCATGTCTAGGTGATACAACTTTTTGCTTATGTGCCCTAAAGGATTGTTTCTTTATTTTTGAAGCTCACTGACATTACTAGGAAATATTTCAATAATGATTGTTCTATAATAGCTATTCTTGGGAACTGGGCATGTTCTTTCTTCTGTAGATTCAAGTTACATTGATTTCATCTTGAATGCTTTCCTTTTCCATTTGTTAAGTTCTCTTCTTTAGGAAAAACAGTTATTCATATGTCGAGTCTCTTTTGTTTCTCATCCATGTGTATATTTTTCCTTTAAGCCTTCTTTAACTCTTTGATCAGTGGTCTTTGTTTGGCCTGCTTTTTTACATTCCTGACCTCCATACCCCTTAATGTGTTTTCATCAAGAACAGCTCTTGTTTGTGCTGCTGCCAGTGCAGTCTTCTTTTATGCAATGGTTCTATTTTTCTCTTCCATATCTTTCCTGAGCTCTGCTAGCTCCTGTTTCCCTGAGCCCTTGTTCTTGATAATTTCAGGCATTTCTTTCTATTCATGACAACATGTTTGGTCATCACTTGGTGGCACTGTTTTTTCTGTTGTTTCCTATCTGGTTTTTTGTTGTTGTCATTTGTTTG